>NC_135162.1:738143-1031192 GCF_050948215.1 Halictus rubicundus
ACATAACCGTAGTTTGTAAGCCGTAGTTTGTAAGCCGTGGCCGAACCGTGGTCTTGCGACCGTAGTCCATCGGTCGTAGCCGTAACCGCCGTAAAGATACGAAAATAAAGCAGTTCCCCAGCCAACACACGTCTCGCTTATTCGCGGCTCAGGAACCCGGACAACCGACTGAGCCGGCACGATTCTCCCGCACCGCCGACCGTTACAAGTGGTTATATCGACGCAACACAAAACAAAACTTAAATTTAATTTAAACTTTAACTATATAGGAAAAGATATAAACACATACATAAATAACAAGAAACACAAATTATAAGAAACAAAACTTAAAACAAAACTGAACACAATAACTTTTTAATACGCAGAAAATATTTCGAATGCTCGCTATGAATATTCGGACGGTTCTGATGCATTTAAGAAACAAAAGAAATGAAAAAACAAAAAAAAAACAGACAAAAAACGAACAAAAAAACAAACGAAAAAAACTCTTCTCCTTGCAGAGTTTCATCAATTCATGCGATACCGCGTCCAACATTAATAGCTTTAAACAATAATAATTTGAGCAGTGGGGCAAGGGGGGAATTAATTCTTTCATGATTATTTAGAGGAAGGTGTGCCGAACATATTCCTGTTTGTTAGAGCCTGGGATCTTTTGGGATAAAAAAGATCTCCTCTGACAAACATATAAAATTTTTTAAATCTGTCATGTATCATTCAGCATTATTTTTTCAATATATTATTATTAGTTATTACTAAAAAAATATATGGTTTCTTATTGGAAAAAAATGCTCTATATCATGCAAAAAAAAATTAAGAGCAAATATGGAACGAGACAATGAGGACATCGCAAAGAACTTAAGGGGGGCGGACCGACGGAACCTGACTCCGAAAAATAATGATTGTCACGCTATGAAAGAACGGCCGCTAGAAGAAGCTAAATAGTAACATTTCTGTCCAGTAGGGGAGCTAGGAATGTTTTCCACAGTTCAGTATCAATAAAATAAAAAAAAAATTTCAGTATCGAGGATAACGTGGATGGCTCTGTCGTAGCTTCGTTCGAATAGCCGTGCCGCGGCACACTCACACACCGCCTGGTCGGCGTGTACGTGTACCTACGCCGATCGCAAGGGTCCGGTATGCATCGAAAAATTTCCCAATAATGCAGAGACGGAGGAGAGGGTAGTTTTAGGAGAGAGAGAGAGAAAGAGACAGAGAGAGAGAGAGAGAGAGAGAGAGAGAGAGAGAGACAATTTTCACACTACTCATTGCAATATTGAAGCTTACAGACAAATGTGATCGGATTTGAAGTCAGCGTGATAAAATCTACGAGAAAAGATGTACAGAATGTCAAGAAAAATCTAACCGTGCATGGCATTGGATAAATCACAATTTTGTTTAAATATTCCAAGTTTATTTTCAAAGCTAAAACATGTTTGTACCATAGTCTCTCTATTTTTCCCTTATTTTGCAATATTTTAACTTCTAAAAAAAAATCATAGCTCTATCTCATTTCTATCGAAAGTTCTTTGATTTTGACAGAAACTTCGTCACTTTGTCAAATATAGTGTTACGAGTATCGATATGTTACAAAGTCGAGACATCGCGCCGAATGGTCTTCGTTGTATCGTCGTCACTAAGACTTCTCGGTTTTATATATTGTATACATATATAAAACTTTGGAAAATGCTATAAACTTTTATATATATATATATATGATATTATTCAAGTTTATTTTACGTTTAGTCTTTAGTTGTAAATTTGTATTTGTTTGTTTCTTGTCTTCAGATTTGACATCTAAAGTAAAAAAAATATGATCTATTTTGTCTAATTTTTTATGCGCTTCGTGGCATAAAATTTCATTTTGAATATAATTTTCTTTCTGACAGGAAGTAAATTCCGGCTCATTTTCTTTTTAAAAGAAGTCCTGGTAATATATGTATAAAATTATTATAATGTTAAGAATAAACTGATTCAATTTAATATAAATCAAATGATTTCCCTAGCTTTTGCATACACGTGACCGCCGTTCGAGTTTCATTTCAGAGATATTAGCGAAAAACTGCAAAGGTAATGTGACAACGAGTCCTGCATATATCTACGCGCCCGTGGCAATGTACGTGTTAGCATGTGTTGGTCGGCTGAATCGGGCTCATGTAGAAACTAGTTTCACGAAACGCTTGTACATTTACGGGATTGATGACATGGCAACAGTGAGGCGAAGGATGATATGTGGCAACCATGTCTAGTCGCTAGCTATCTCTCTCAATTTTCGTTTCTCTCTTCCGCTACTACTCAAGTCGGCATTTTCCAAAGTTTTATATATGTATACAATATATAAAACCGAGAAGTTAGCCGCGTCGTCTTAGTGACGACGATACAACGAAGACCATTCGGCGCGATGTCTCGATATCGTAACATATCGATACTCGTAACACTATATTTGACAAAGTGACGAAGTTTCTGTCAAACTCAAAGAACTTTCGATAGAAATGAGGTAGAGCTATGATTTTTTTTTAGAAGTTAAAATATTGCAAAATAAGGGAAAAATAGAGAGACTATGGTACAAACATGTTTTAACTTTGAAAATAAACTTGGAATATTTAACTGAAATTGTAATTTATCCAATGCCATGCACGGTTACATTTTTCTTGACTTTCTGCACATCTTTTCTCGTAGACTTTATCACGCTGACTTCAAATCCGATCAAAAAATTTGTCTGTCACCTCAGGATTTTGGAAAAAATCGATTTATGCGGAAAGAAACTAATGAAATCACAATTTTCCCGTTGAAATGATTTCATAACCCTCTAGTTATTTTGATTCAGAGGCCAAAATGTGAATTTCGCGAGGCGTTCGAAACATGCGTGGCGTCACGAGACGCTCATGCTCCTACAGGCCTCTCTGGCGGACAACATCTGCCGAATATTGCTAATCATTTCTCGATGATGGAAAAGTAGGACTGCTGAGGAACTTTCCCGCCTAGATTGAACTTTTATCTAGCTCTTTTCACTATGGAAAAGTCCCGTCTCTGCATTATTGGGAAATATTTCCAGGCATCCCGGACCCTTGCGATCCGCGTAGGCACACGTACACGCCGACCAGGCGGTGTGTGAGTGTGCCGCGGCACGGCTATTTGAATGAAGCTACGACAGCGCCATCCACGCTGTCTCGCCGCGCATGCTCCTATAGACCTCTGTTTTACCGATACAGTAACTGCTGACGATGAGAGAGATCGGGAACAGAGTACAGCGCTCGTAACGAAAAATGCCGGAACTATATTTTGATGAAATATCCAATTTTCCTCAATGATGCAATGTTTGTGGGTTCCCGCAATCATTTGATTAATACGTAAGCATACAACGTGATTGGCGTTGCATTGAGATCCTATATGTTCCCGCTAGGCGGGAAAAGTCCTACGAACTCCATACGAGCTCTAAATCTCTCGATATTTACGATAATGTCACTCGCTTTTAACTACAAAACAGTATTATCTTTGCAGTATTAAGAAATGAGAGCGGGACTCCCGTACCCTTGCAAATCTCGTGTACGGTGTGCGGAACTAGGGAGGGGATGCGCGCCGGGGCCACCGCCTTAAGTAATTTTTCCTGGTGAAATATGCTACTTTCAAAACGTTCATCTTTAAATGATCATAGAAACTAAAATATGTATTCAATTTCATTAATTTCTTAATTTTCGAGGTCTGTAGACATTTACAAAGCAATACAAATTGATTAGTTTTCAATTTCGAAAAGTCGACTTTTTGGTCGAATGTCCCTAAATTCTGCGATCCGGACCACTGTGGCGGCGCGGCACACCTTGGAGGAGTGCCCAGCTTGGGCCGAGCCGCGCCGTGTCCTTAGAGCCGCAGTGGGCTGGTGGGGCCAGGGAGGGCAATCTCCCATGTATAATGTGTGGACATTAGCAGTGCCACCTAGACCCATTCCCTCCTGACCTCAACTAAAAGCTATATATACAGGGTGGCCCACATAACTCTGAACAGCTCAATATCTCGAAAACTATGCCATCGATTTTAAAGTTCTTAGTCTTAAATTGCATGGAACTGAAGGGCCTTTCTGACTACATAAACGTGAAGTGGCCTCCCTTCCCCTTTAACGGGGGAGGGGAGGTACCTTTGTAATTTTAAATGGAACCCCCTATAAAATGTTACATATTTAGATTCTACAGGAAAAAACAAGTCAATTTTGTCTGAAACATTTTTTTGTCTGATACTTCCATGATGAGATATAACAGTTTGAAGTTTCGAGTTGTAGGTACTTGAAGCGCTCGGAAATAGCGTTATGGAATTATACGCGCTTGAGTCCTTTGCTTATTCATGAAGAAACACAAACAATAATATTTGCAATTCTTGAGTTTGACTCACTTATCTATGAAAACGTTTTCAGTTTAGAGCTGTTATTCAAGCAGTAACATTGTGATTATGGCTACTTTTGACACAGAAGTGAATATGTTATTAACGTTAGGTGAATGCCAAAAAAATTATCGGCGTGCAGCAGTGATGTTTTTTGAACGTCATGCAACATTTCATAATTTAGAAAAGCGGCTTAGTAAAACTGTCACTAATGAAAATAATAGTGCCAGTATTCTTGCTGCAATTACATTAAATCCTCATATTAGTCAACGTACACTTGCACAAACATCACATATTAAGTCGTTCATCAATTCAACGAATTTTGACACGGCAAAAGTATCATCCATATCACATGGTTTTATCACAAGAGCTTATCACAAGATTTTGTGAGTGGCTGCAGGGTGTTGTGGAAAACGACTTTTTGTGCAAAATACTTTTTTCCGATGAGGCCACTTTTATGAATTCAGGACATGTATAAATAGACATAACCTGCTTTATTGGGCCGTGGAAAACCCAAATTGGATGCGATGTGTTCCCTTTCAACATCGATGGTCTTTAAATGTTTGGTGTGGCCTAATAGGAGATTTTGTGATTGGACCTTATTTTTTTCAAGAAACTGTAACATCTGCAAGTTATTGTGATTTCTTAAAAAATCATTTGCCTGCGCTTTTGGAAGATGTGCCACTGCACGTTAGAAGAGAAATGTGGTTCCAACAAGACGGCGCTCCTCCACATTTTGCAATCATCACCAGGCAATTTTTGAACGAAAAATTTGGGAACAAATGGATAGGTCGTGGGGGACCTCGTCAATGGCCTCCTCGATCCCCCGATCTAACACCATTAGATTTTTTCTTATGGGGATATGTAAAGGACAAAGTTATGTTTGAACCACCGACGACGAAAGAGGATATGAAACAAAGAATACGTGACGCTTGCGCTTCAGTGACTCCCGAAATGTTAAAAAATGTTAGAACAACTTTGATGTTTCGAGTAAATAAATGTTTACAAGCCCGTGGTGGACATTTTGAACATTTAATTTAAAGTACATTTTATTTCTTCACGAATAAGCAAAGGACTCAAGCGCGTTTAATTCCATAACGCTATTTCCGAGCGCTTCAAGTACCTACAACTCGAAACTTCAAACTGTTATATCTCATCATGGAAGAAGTATCTGACAAAAAAATGTTTCAGACAAAATTGACTTGTTTTTTCCGGTAGAATCTAAGTATGTAACATTTTATAGGGGGTTCCATATAAAATTACAAAGGTACCACCCCTCCCCCGTTAAAGGGGAAGGGAGGCCACTTCACGTTTATGTAGTCAGAAAGGCCCTTCAGTTCCATGCAATTTGAGACTAAGAACTTTAAAATCGATGGCATAGTTTTCGAGATATTGAGCTGTTCAGAGTTATGTGGGCCACCCTGTATATATTTATATGTACAGAAAGGCACGGATTGGGAAAAACTGTACAATCTTTGGTTTTTATGGGTTAGAAATGAGTTGATCCTATATGATCTCTATAACTATGCTTATAATATAATCTGATTAAAAATACTTAATGGTAGATATTGCGGGTGGTTATTCTACTTTGTTTATTCGTCATTGTGCTGCTAACTTTACATCTTTGGTCGGGGGTTATTTGTACATTATTGCCATTTAGTTTAATTACATGCCAGGTTTGTACGCAGCTTATTTCTAAATTTTATATGAGGTAACGGTGGCTTCTTATTACTAAAATACTATATAAAGGTATTTAAAAAATATAATCTGACATAGACTTTATAATTAAATAACATATATGTAAAAATATAAAAATATAATTTCACTCCCCGACGGGGAATCGAACCTTTTTTTTTTTTTTAAAAAAAGTTTTTATTTGCTCATTTATTACAATATTTATAGTGTTAGGTGCAAATAAAACTACAAAAAAAAACAACCTTAAATATATCAGTCTTCTGAAGTATGAACTCTTTGGTGCGTCGCTTCATTACAATATTTGTGGAGGGTAATAAACAGTAGGGGGCGCTTATTCGACTATCGACTGAGTCCGTTTATGTCGAGCTGTATTTATATCGCAGGTTAAAAAATAAAATTGCAAAAAAAAAACCCTGTTAAGTAACTTAGATGAATGTGTGTGTATGTGAGTGTGTGTGTGTGGTTTATATACAAGTGTGTTGTGTGTGCTTAATCTAAATTAACAAATTGCCTAGTGACTAGAGGCTAGGTTATGTTTATATGTTTACATATCACACTTGGTTATCTAGGTGTGTTATACTTATTAGATAATTGCACTTGCTTAATTGCACGTTTAGATTAATTTGGCTACTATTGTATTAGGTGACGTTTCCTTGTCAGTTTCTTCTGCGTTTTCGCCTCCTAAGTTCGTCGATGAATTTACCATCTACTGTCAACCACCAGTATATATTTGACAGGCGGTGGAAATCGTTTCTGTCCCTGTCGGGTAAAGTGGTGGAGTACTTTATGTTGGGGGGGTTCGAGGTATGGTTGTACCTAAAGGTTTTGTCAGCTCTGTTTCTTGCAGCATGATATATTATCGGAATGTTCATTTCGTCTTGTATTAGACCCATCCTGTCTATGTGGGTGAATGCTTGTGGGGGTATATATCCTGTTATCATTCTCTCTTCTATATCAGGTGTATCTGTGTTCATTATTTCTGTAAGGATTTTATTTTCTGTGTTTGGTATTCTGGCGAGATAGTCACGTATGAGTTTGAGGATGTGATTGTCGATTCGGGGTATGTCTGCTAGGTTGTATAAAGTCTTATTGTTTATGAATTGGCTGTTGTATGTTTTTCTGTAAATGTGTAGTGCAGCCCGTATACAATTTCTCTCGAATTTACGTATTCTTTCCATGGTAGCGGCATTTATGTTCCACCAGATTGGGGCGGCGTAGGTAATTATTGGCCTGACTAATCGAAGATAACATATTATTTTGGCTTTGTGTGAGAGAGCTTTGTGGAAGAAGAGTCTACTGTATTTTCTAAATGCGTTGGTGGCTTTCTGTAATTGCGTATTCACATGTATGTTAAATTTGAGGAGGTAGTCGAGGTATACTCCAAGGTATCTGACGCTTTTTTTGTGTTGTATTGTGTGAGAGCCATTATTGTTTTGTATTGTAATGCTGAAGTTGTTAATATAGAATCTTTTGGAGCTGTTGATGAATCTAAGTGGTTTGTGGAAAAGAATGGACTCACATTTGGAGGGGTTAATCTTCAGATTCCATTTAAGGTAATGATGGTTGATTTGATTGACTAGAAGTTCGAGTTTATCTTGTACTATGTTTGGGTGGGTGTCTGCGACTAATATAATGAGGTCGTCAGCGTATGCAGCAGAGTATGTGTTATTGTCTGAGTTGAGATGAAATAGGTTTGTGATATTATGGGTGAATATATTAAATAAAATGGGGGAGTTAACTGTTCCTTGTGTGAGACCTTCTTGTATTATGTATGTTAATGAAGAGAAAAGTTCACCATTCCAGGTGACAAATCGCCTATTAGTAACCATTCTCCAGATTACTTCAATGAGATCTATGGGGAAGTTAAGATCGTTTAGAATGTAAATCAGGCCGTTTATCCAGATGGAATCGAAAGCCTTTTCGATATCTATAAGACAGGCCCCCACTATTTTGTTGTCGTGTACTTTGTTTGTGATATCATTTATGATTTTGTGTACTGCGTGGGTGGTTGAGTGCTTGTGTTTGAAACCGAATTGTGTGTCTGGAATGATTTTATTATCTATGGTGTGTTGGGTAATTGATTTGTGTATAATGGCTTCAAAAACTTTGCTTATGGCTGGGGTCAGACTGATGGGTCTATAGCTAGAGACATTTTCAAGTGGCTTTCCTGGCTTAAGAATTGGGAGAACTTTGGCAGTTTTCCAGCATTCAGGAAAGTATTTGTTATTTATACAGTTGTTGAAGAGTATAGTGTATGCGTTTATTAGGTTTGTCGGTAGATGTTTCAGAATGATCGGGGGGATTTCGTCCAAGCCTGATGAAGATTTGTTCGGGAGGTACTTGCATATGTATCTGGTATCGAGTGTATTACAAAAGAGTGAATTTTCTGGGCTATTGGGGTTGAATGCTGAGTTGGTGTCAGAGAATGTTGTGATGGTTATTTTCCTTCTGAGGTTGTTTTTGAATATGTTGATTAGTTTGATAGCTTCTTTATCAACTATTTCTTTTATAGGTTTGGAGGTGTTAGTGTATCTGGGTGAATTGATTTTTTCATAGTAAGCTCCGAATATGTTAAGAGTATCTATGGGGTTTTGAATGAAATATTTGTCCATGTGGAATATGAATTCATCTTTACGATAGTTGCATCTGCTAAGGAGAATTTCGTCTTCTTTATGTACTGTGATGCTTTCTATTTTCGTTTGTGATTTGGGCCTGAAAAATCTATTTATCCTCGGAAAGAAGGAATCTGATTTTCTGTAATCAATGGAATTAATTAGGGAGTCCCAGTACTTCGTGTAAGATTTTGCGTATTCTAGTTTCAGTGTATAGTTTATTTTTGCCAATAACTCTTTGAGGAATGATGTATCGTGTTGGGTGGTGTTGTTGTGTGGGCCTATATGATTTGTGTAATGAGGTTACTATGAAAGATTTGTATTTATGTAGTTTTTTGATCTTGGTGTTGGTGTAGTTGAGTATATTATCTTTAGGTTTATATTTAGGGACTACCTGAGCTATGGTGTGCTTGATCAGTGATTCCATTGCTGTAAGATGGGTTTCAATTTCTTCTGTTGTTAGGTTTCTATTATGCGGTATGTCTAGGTTATAGTTTTTGGACAGCTTTTTACTGAACTGTTTCCATTTCGTCTTCTTGAAAGTGTATCTGCGTGCATCGATTGGGTTGATGGATTCTGTGCTGCTTGGTAGTTTTACGGTGAAGATGAGTGCCCGGTGGTCGCTGTTGTAGTGTGCCGTAGTTATTTTTTTGTTGGAGAGGTCAGGGATATCTAATCTTCCATCTACTATACCTAGATCTAGATATGTGTTAGCACTGGGAAATGTTGGTGCGTCTGGTGGGAGTATTATGGAGCGGTAGAATATTGCTGCAGTTGAGATTTCCCAGTTTTTAAGCATTGCTCCCTTTTTATTTGTGGATCTGTCGCCCCACAGTGTGTGTCTGGAGTTAAGGTCGCCGGCTATCACATAGTAATGGTTGTGTTGGTGTAATTTTAGCTTATCGAATAGGTGGTTTAGTTCTTCGATATAAATTGCTCTATCTTTGCTGTTGGCGTATGCTGCGATGATGTAAATGTGTAAGTTGTGCTTTAGCTTGATTTTGGTGATTGTATATTCAAGTATCTGGTTATTTCTGGATGATGGAGTGTAGATTGTCTCGTATGGTATGTGTGTTTTAATTAGGATTGCAGTACCTCCACCAGTGCTGTTGTCTTGCCGGTCATTCCTGATTATGTGGTAATTGGAGAATTGCAATTTGTATCTTTTCGATAGCTTAGTTTCGGAGATTAAAGCGATGTCAATGTTGTTGGCGTTAATGAATTCCAGTAGGTCGTAACGCCTGTTGAGGGAGACGAGTGAGTTAACATTTATGGCGGCTATTTTGACCTCAGGTATTGTAAGGACGTTGTATGGTGTGTTAGTCATCGTGGAAGTTGAATGTATCATATAGTTCATTTATCTTTATTGAGTTGTTGCTGATAGCCTGGATTATGGGAGCCAATTGGGAACCTATAGTATCAGTAATTAACTGTTTTATTTGTTCCATGAAGTTATTTGGGTTTGAGCTGGGTTGAGTACCGTAGTTTATGCTGGGGTTGATGTTATCTGCGAATAGGTGTTGCACATTATTGGGGTTTGACAACCATGCGTTCGGTGGTGGTGGTGCTGCTGCGAAGATTGCGTTATTGGTTCTTTGTGGGCCTGCAGTGCTATTGCGATGTATAGCCTGCGAGCTGGTGCTCTGATGGATTTTATGAATTTTCTCTTCTCTTTTATATTGTTTCATTTGTTCCTCTTTGGATTTAATGTTTAGGAAGAACTGATAAAATGGGCAGCCACGATACGAAGCAGGATGCCCATATGCCTCACAATTAACACAGTATAATGTTGAGCGATCAGAGTTCAAGGGAATTTTGCATTCACGGGGAATCGAACCCCGGTCTCCCGCGTGACAGGCGGGGATACTAACCACTTTTTTTTTTTTTTTTGTAACAATGTGTTTATTGTGCCAATAAATACAATATATACAGCGGGTACAATAAACTTAAACACAAAAAAAAGTATAACAAAGTATGATACACTTATGAGACTAAAGGCTCCGATTTCGGAGCACGCACGGTCTTAACGTTAGTATTTGTTTTGAGTAGCACTTATTGCTAGTACATGGTTATCTTATGAGATATACTTATCTAGATTATGGCTATGGGATATGTGCGCAGCTGGGCACGAGAGCTGTACAGTCGGTTTTATATTTAGGGGGGGGGGGGGATATATAAAAAAATGATTTTTATATTTAATACTTATTTGCTATAATAAAATATACTATAATATAACAAAAATATAACTTCTCCCCGGCGGGGAATCGAACCCCGGTCTCCCGCGTGACAGGCGGGGATACTGACCACTTTTTTTTTTTTTTTGTAACAATGTGTTTATTGTGCCAATAAATACAATATATACAGCGGGTACAATAAACTTAAACACAAAAAAAAGTATAACAAAGTATGATACACTTATGAGACTAAAGGCTCCGATTTCGGAGCACGCACGGTCTTAACGTTAGTATTTGTTTTGAGTAGCACTTATTGCTAGTACATGGTTATCTTATGAGATATACTTATCTAGATTATGGCTATGGGATATGTGCGCAGCTGGGCACGAGAGCTGTACAGTCGGTTTTATATTTAGGGGGGGGGGGGATATATAAAAAAATGATTTTTATATTTAATACTTATTTGCTAGAGTAAAATATACTATAATATAACAAAAATATAACTTCTCCCCGGCGGGGAATCGAACCCCGGTCTCCCGCATGACAGGCGGGGATACTGACCACTTTTTTTTTTTTTTTTTTTGTAACATACGTTTATTCAGCCAAAAAAAATAACATTTACATAAATATATATAAGCAAACAACAAACAAAAAAAGAAAAAACAACAGACTTAACAACGAAACAGAACAAAAATTTCCTTAAACGTACAAAAGGAGGCGTGGCTTATAAAATAGGAACTTAAGACTAAAGACTCGCCTAACGAGTACGCACAGTCTGGGCGGTCATATAACTATTGCACTTACTGCTAAAACATATATATCTAAAGCTACAATGTATAATATTGGGTCCATTTTTGTGGGTGAGTATAAGGGAGGCGAATCCCTATGCTGCAACAGTTTCAGGGGGTGGGGTACAAATATACTAAGCTAAAATATAAAAGATATGAAAAGTAAAAATAACATTAAAAATAACAAAAGTAATATTCTCCCCGACGGGGAATCGAACCCCGGTCTCCCGCGTGACAGGCGGGGATACTAACCACTTTTTTTTTTTTTTTTTGTAACAATGCGTTTATTGTGCCAATAAATACAATATATACAGTGGGTACAATAAACTTAAACACAAAAAAAAGTATAACAAGGTATAATACACTTATGAGACTAAAGGCTCCGTTTTCGGAGCACGCACGGTCTTAACGCTAGTGTTTGTTTTTGTGCACTTATTACTATTACATGATTATCTTATGAGATATACTTATCTAGATTATGGCTATGGGATATGTGCGCAGCTAGGCACGAGAGCTGTACAATCGGTTTTATATTTAGGGGGGGGGGAGGGGAAGAGAAAGAGAAGATTTTTATATGTGATGGGATACTGACCACTATACTACCGAGGAGTCACAAATGTTAGTTAGTTAGCGCGATTATTTAAATAAACAATGTATGTGATTGGGGTTACAATGTATATATATGGGGAGGGGGGTGTTATAACCACCAGTATTTTTTTGTGTTTTGTCGGTGTTTATCGTTTACATCTACACTAGACAGTTTATAAATAAAGCGCATGTTTGGGTCGTCTCGCTGAATGTTTGTGTTGTATGTGATGTATTTGTCAAATGTTCTTCTATGGACGTGGTATATTAATGGTATATTGTTCGAGTTTTGAATATAGCCTTCACTATCCAAAAAGGTGAAAGATTCAGGAGGAGTATAGCCAGTTTTCATGGTTTCTGTGAAGTACATCGGGTTCGGATATGTGGCGGCAAAGATGAGGCTGTTAGATGATATTTGGCGGGTGCTGGCCCAATGGTTCCTAATCAGTTTTAGGATGAATAGGTCGATCCGGATGAGTTTGGCTTCTTCGTAGAGTCGGTGGTTGCTGATCATCTTGGTGAAGTTGGATTCCGGTGTCCGGTATTTGTTGAGGCAGGCTCTGATGCATTTCCGTTCGAAGATTCGGAGTCTCTCCATGGTTCCCGCGCTGATGTTGAACCAGATGGGGCATCCGTAGGTCAGGATCGGTCGTATGAAGAGCTTGTAACAGAGAATTTTTACGGATTTATCGAGATCTTTGGAATAAAACAGTCTTTTAAGGGAGAGGAATGCTTTTTGTGCTTTGCCGATTTGGATTTCTACGTGGAAGTTGTAGTTTAATTTAAAATCTAGATGTATGCCTAGGTAGCGAACCAACTCTTTGTGGGGAATTTTGACGTTGGGATTGAATTTATCGAAAATGTGAAATTTTTTTGAGTGTTTCTGCACATCGTAATTAGCGTTAGAGATTTTTGAGATATATGGTCTAAAGAGAATCGTCTCGCATTTATTTATATTTAATTTCAGTTTCCAGGTGTGAAAGTAGTCTTGGATTTTATTGAAGGTTTCTTGCAATTCAGTTTGGATTTTGGATACTTTGTTATCGCGCACGTAGACTAGTAGGTCGTCCGCGAAGGCTATTACCCCTTTAGAGTTGTCGCTATTTAGGCCATACATTTGGAGAAGATCGCTTATGAATATGTTAAACAAGACAGGGGAATTGACTGTGCCTTGTTGTAGGCCGTTATCGATGTTGAAACATTTGTTTGATTTGAGATGGCCGTTTGTAACGTAGAATTTTTTGTCATGTAGCATGCTCCAGATGATTTTAATTAAATGAATTGGAAATTCTTTTTTAAGGAGTTTAAAAAAGAGTCCATCCAACCAGACTGTATCAAAAGCTTTTTCTAGATCTATGAGTACGGCGCCTATGCAGTCGCCTGCATTTCTGGCCCAGCAGATGTCTGAAGTGAATTTAGTGATAGCGTGAACGGTGGAATGTTTATGGCGAAAGCCGAATTGAGATTCCGGGATAATTTCTTTGGAATTGCAAAAATCAACTATTGCGTTATTGACAAGTGTTTCGAAGACTTTGCTGATGTTTGGGAGCAGACTGATTGGCCTATAGCTATTGGGGTCGCTGCTGTCTTTGTCTTTCTTTTTTATGTTTATTAGTTTGGCCGTTTTCCAAGTTGCTGGGAAGTGATAGCAGTTTAAGCAGTTATTGAAAATAATTGTATAGAAATATATGTAACGTCCGGGGAGGTGTTTTAATGCTATGTTTGGGATACCATCAAAGCTCGAGGATTTTTTATTATTGAGATTGTGAAATGTATATTGTAGTTCTATTGGTGATGTGAAGTAGTTGGGAGGGATTTCTGGAGCTTCGGGATTGCTGGCTTTGTTGTTGTCTGTGAATGTACATAAGGTTCTACCGTTAAGTATGTCTTGCTGTATGTCTGTACGTAGTGCGTCTACTTTCTTGTGGATTATGTTGGACAGTTGTGGTTTGCCCATGTGGTTGTTTTGGGAGTGGACTGTCTCAAAGTGTGCTCCCATTACGTCTAATTTATTCTGTTCGTCCGTTATTAGAATTTTGTCGGAATCTGTCGAGAGGAGATTGATATTCAGATCAGCTCTGCTAAGGATGGCGGTGTTTGACGCGGGAATTTTTAAGGTGTCAATGTCGTTGTTTTCTTTGTGACGGAATATGCTGTTTATTGACGGGAAAAGTTCTTCTTGTTGTCTGAGGGAGATTTTAATAATTTTCTTTTTCCAATGGTTGCTCACCGAGTTTTGAAAAGCTTTCTTAATTTCGTGTCTGGTGTGTTTTAATCTTTTTTGTAGATGGTCTATTATAGGATCGTTAGCGGAAGTGTAATTGCGGAGGTCTTTTAATCTATGAATTTGTGTAATGAGTTTACTTTTATCGGCTCTGAGTTGTTTGATTTCGGGTGTGATGTATTTGTCCGTCGAGTTGAAGTTATTGTCTATTTTCGGTACTGCGATATCAATTGCTTTTACGATGTTGTCATTCAGTTTCTCGATATATTCTTCAATTTCTTTTGTTGTCAAGTTTTTATTGTCGGGGATTTCCGTGTCGTCGTTGTCGGTTAGGAAGGTTTTGTATTTTACCCAGTCTACTTTATTGTAATTGTATTTTATGGTCGGGGTTGTTTCGTCAAAGATGAACTGTTCGGCTGTTGGGATGGATATGGTCATAAGGGTGGCTCTATGGTCGCTGTCGTATCTTGACGAGTGTAGGAGGTTGGGGCCAGGTATGTCGTGGAATTTGATTCTATTGTCCGAAATACAGAGGTCTATAAAGGCTCCGCTTTTCGGAAACGAGGGTATTGCGGTACTGTGGAGGGTTGCGCGGAAGGTGATTTGGCTTTCTATAAGCCATTTGTTCAAGGAGACTCCTCGAGCATTGTTTATGGTATTTCCCCAGGCATGATGTTTCGCATTAAGATCACCTGCTAGCAGGTAAAAATTGCTAGCTTTGTATAATTCTAGAGAATCGAAAAGGGCTCTGAGCTCTATCATGAATTCTTTCTTACAGCTGCTGGTGGCATAACTCGCGATGAGATACAATTTGCAATTGTTTTGAAATTTAATTTCTACTACTGTAGATTCGAAACAGGTACTGTCTTTGATGCAGTTTAGCTGGATGTTTTTGAATTTAATATCCTTACGGATTAAAATACCCGTACCTCCTGCTTGTTTAGCATTTGTTCTATCGCGTCTGACAAAGATGTAGTCCTTGAAGCTCAATTTGTGGACTGGATTTAGTTTTGTTTCCGAAAGTAAAGCTACATCTGGTTTGTGTTTATTAAGGAAATCCAGGAGAGTGACTCTTCGTTCATTTGTAATGATGGAGTTTACATTAATTTGGACTATGTGCAATTCTTTTAAAATTAATTTATTGGCTATGTTTACGCGGATATCGGGAGCCATTGAATTAGAAATTGATATCTAAGGCCTCTGCAATGATGTTAATTTTATTAGCGTTCGAGATGATGCTTTCTTTTAGTGAGGATATTTGTGAATTTATCGCGATCGTGATTACGTTTCTGATTTCTTCGAGTAGGGAGGGGTGTGTCGCGTTTGTTTCCTGTGGTTGCGGTCGTATGGGGATAGTTTGTTGGGTCTGTATAGTTTGTATCTGTTGGGATTGGGGGTTTGGTTGTACTTTGTTTGCGGCTATGGAGCTATAGGATATGTGGCTTTTAACTATATTGTTGTAGGATTTTATTTTATTCTGTGCGACTGATTTTGATTGGAGTCTACGTTCTTCTATTTTTTGCTTGATTTCTTTTAATTTCGGACATCCTCTGTATGACGCGGGGTGTCCGAATTGTTTGCAATTCGTGCAGTATGGTTTTGACTCCTCGGTATCCGCGGTTATGTCTATTTTTGATCGCGGGCACTCTCCTGGATTATGGGGCGTATTGCATTTTACGCATCTATAGTTTAGATTGCAATTTAATGCAACGTGGCCTATACGTTGGCATCTTTTGCATTGAATACGATCTTTTTTAATTAGTTTTTCCCAAGATATTATGGAGTGAAGGACTGTCTTTATGTTTTTAAGGTTGTTTATTGAACTGTTTTGGGAGATTTGGACTATGTAGATGGGGAGGTTTCTCCCTTCCTTTAATGAGCGTTGTGTATTGAATTTTCTGACTGATATGAATTCTATGTTTTCAACATTTTTGTTTTTGAGGTCTTCAAGGACTATTTCTGTATCAAAGTCTCCTTCTAGATTTTTCAGCAAGACTGTGATAGGTTTTTCCTGTTTGGGGGTGTAGGTGAAGTATTCTACGTTATTTGATTTTAAAGTATTGCAAGCTAATTTGAATGACTCTAAGCTAGATGTATGAATGATGTGTTTGTTATCATTAATTTTTTTAATTGCAAAGTTTTTCTCTACGTTTTTCATTATTTCTAGGGTTGTTTTTACTGGGGCGGAATAGATAATTATTGGTGGGGGCTTCGAAATTTTTGGAATTTGGTGTGATTGCGTCACCTGGTTATCGAATCGTGGCTTCTTTATGGACGGGTGTGGAGCTGGCGCCTGCACTGTCTTCGGATCGGCCATTATGGTCCCACTTCCTGTCATCTTGGTTATTGAGGGAGGTGCTGGCAGGCTGTTTTTTCGCTTCTGTGAAGAGACCTCTGTCCATTGTTTATTTGCTGGAGGGTGACCTGGCGCTGGGATGAACTTGGTTTCTTGAGATGGTGTCTTCTCGGTCGGTGTCGGTCCTTTAACATTCTTCGGTGGACCTGGTTCCGCGATGATTTTTGGCTTTCGCTCTTCCTCCAGTTGTTTCGTTAGGTTTTCAATGGTTTTATTTAGATTTGCGATCATTTTGATCAGTTCTTCGTACGAGAGTTTTTCCGTTTCGGATTGTCTTGGTGTGGTTTGAAGTTTAGAAGGTGTCTGCACTTTTGGTTTTCCCATTGTTGCTGTTGGATCTGCGTTCTTGCGTTTGTTTAAATTCGGCTTGAGGTTTAGCCGTTTGACGTTGTCGTTTGTTTTTGGGATACTAACCACTATACTATCGAGGAGTGAGACGCTTACTTAATTTAGTTATTTGTATATCTAACTTGTCTTTTTTGGATACTTTGGTTTCGGTGGAACAATTGCGTATCTTAATCTAGTTTATGCCTAATATATTCTATGTACATATTTACACGCTTGCATACCTACACATTCATACCTATATATCACAGACTCTGCATACAACGCGATCACGCACATACAAATAGAACTAAAGTGAAGAAATTTATAATGTCTATAATGTATAATTACTGACTATATCGCTTTAATTAATGCTAGGATAGGGCACGGTTCGATTACTATATCTAAATTAGGGTATTTTACAATTTGGCACGAGTTTCTTATAAGCTACTTAATTGCTAACGGTGTATTGTATCTAGCCACCAGTATTTTTCGGTGTCTTCTTTATAATTAATTTCTAAGTCATACTTTGTCAGTTTGTAACGGAATCTCATTTCTGTATCATCAAATCTGATATCGTTGTTGTATGTGATTTTTTTGTTGTAATTTTTCCTATTGAAATGGTAGATTATTGGTTGGCTGTTAGTGTTCTGTATGAGTCCTATGCTATCGAAGTAAATGAATGATTCCGGAGGCGTGTATCCTGTTTGTCTGGTTCTTTCGAAATATTGCGGGTTGGGGTAAACGGAGCTGTGTATGAGACTGTTGTTGTCGATGTTTCGTATGTTCGCCCAATGGTTTCTGATTAACTTTAGCATGAATAAATCTATGCGGATGATTTCTGCTCTTTCTAGTAGTTTGTGATTGCTTACTTTTTTTGTGTAATTTGATTCGGGTGTTCTATAGGCGTTTAGGCAGGCTCTTAAGCATTTGCGTTCGAACATTCTTATCTTTTCCATCGTACTCGCGCTGATGTTAAACCAAATTGGGATGCCATATGTTATGATGGGTCGTATTAATAGTTTATAGCAGAGGATTTTTACTTTATTATTGAGGTCCTTTGAGTAAAAGATGCGTTTGTTCGCCGCAAATGCCTTTTGCGCTTTGTCGATTTGGATGTTGACGTGTTCGTTAAAATTTAATCGGAAATCTAGGTGTACGCCTAAATAGCGGACAACCTGTTTGTGTGGGATTTTTATGTTAATGTCGTTGCTGTCATGTAATTGGAAGTGTTTTGAGTGCGTCCGTACGTCGTTGTTCGCGTCTGAGATATTTGAGATGTACGGTCTGAATAATATCGTTTCGCATTTGTTTATATTTATTTTTAATCTCCAAGTATGAAAGTAATCCTGAATTTTGTTGAATATGTCCTGTAGTCGTGTTTTTAGTCTAGATGGTTTGTCGTCGCTGGTATATATTAGGAGGTCGTCCGCGTATGCAATGGCCCCTTTATTGTTGCCGCTATTCAGGTCGTACATTTGTAACAGGTCGCTCATGTACAGGCTGAACAGGATGGGGGAATTGACAGTACCCTGTTGCAAACCGTTCTTCACTTTGAACATTTTGGAGGAGGTGTTGTGACCTTCGGTGACATAGAATTTCTTCCCGTGCACCATGTCCCATATCATTTTGGTGAGGTGCATTGGGAAATTCTTTTTGGTCAGTTTGAAAAAAAGCCCATCCAGCCAAACCGTGTCGAAAGCCTTCTCTAAATCTATGAATACTGCGCCGACGCAGTCACCGGCATTTCTGGCCCAACATATGTCCGAGGTGAATTTGGTGATAGCATGAATGGTTGAATGTTTGAATCGGAATCCAAATTGAGTTTCGGGTATTAAGCTATTGTCTGTGCAAAAGGAATCTATTGATTTGTTTATCGTGACTTCAAATATTTTACTTATGTTGGGCAGAAGACTGATTGGCCGGTAACTCGACGGTTCACTGCTGTTTTTCCCCTTTTTTTTTATAGCTATTAGTTTAGCAGTTTTCCAGGCTATTGGAAAGTACGCCCTGTTTAGACAGTTATTGAATATTATGCTGTAATTATAAATGTATAGGGGTGGTAGGTGTTTTAATACGATGTTAGGAATATTGTCGAAGCTGGATGATTTTTTACTATTTAGGTTTTTTAATGTGAAAGCTAGATCGTATGTTGAGGTGAAGTAGTTAGGTGGTATTGTGTCGGGGTTTGGATTTTCGGCTCTGTTTGTATCTGAGAATGTGCACACCGTTCTGTCGTTGCGTCTGTCTTCGTCTATTTCAGATTTTATCGTGTTTACTTTCTGCGTAATTATGTTCGTTAGTTGTGGTTTTCCCATATGGTCGTTTTGTGTATGGGCTTTCTCAAAATGTGCGCCTAAAACATTTAATTTGTCGTTTATGTCAAGGATTTGTAAGTTGCCGTCATCGTCGATCTGTATGTTGTCCCGGTCTATACCAGTGTTCGTGATGATTTCTGTATTGGAGCTATGGATTTTTAATGTGTCTATGGTCTCGAATTCTTTTGGACGGAAGATTGTGTTTATGGACGGGAACAGTTCTCTGGGTTTGTGTATTGAGATGTTCGAGATTCTATTTTTCCAGTAGTTGCTTACTGAGTCATGGAAGGCCTTCTTGATTTCGTATCTTACCTTTTTCAGTGCGTATTTCAGTAGGGATATTTGTGTGTCATTTGAGGGGTTGTAGTTATTTATTGCGGTCAGTCTGTTTACTCTGGTTATCAATGAGCTTTTCAGCTTTCTAAGGTTCTTTATGGTTGGGTTAATGTATCGGTCTGTCGAGTTGTAGTCGTTTGTGATGCGAGGTATTGTCCGGTCTATAGCAGTGTTAATGTTTTCGTTAAGTTTCTCAATGTAATTGTCTATTTCTTCGATTGTCAAGTTTCTTTTGTTTGGTATGTCTGTGTCGTCTATTTCCGTTAGGCAGGTTTTAAACTCGTACCAGTCAGCCTTGTTGAAGTTATATTTAATGATTGGGTTTGGTTCTTCAATTTCCATCGGTTCGTCGGTGTTGAGGGAGATTGTCATTTCAACTGCTCTATGGTCGCTGTCGTAGTCGTGTGATTCTAGTCTACCAGGGGTGGGGAGGTTATGGAATTTGATTCTGCTGTCTGCTAGGCAGATATCGATAAAGGCGCCACTTATCGGGAAAGATGGGACTGCTGTATTTAATAGTGAAACTTTATACTCTATTTGGTTTTGTTGTAGCCAGTGTTTTAATGAAATTCCTCTTTTGTTATCTATGGGGTTGTGCCAGTCTGCGTGTTTAGCGTTTAGGTCGCCTGCTATTATGAAGTAGTTGTTTGTCTTCCGTAGGTCTAGTTTGTCGAAAATCATTTTAAGCTCTGCCATGAACTCTTTCTTGCAACTACTGGTGGCGTACGCTGCTATTATAAATAAGTTATTTTGCTGAATTTTTAGACGTATGGTGGTTGATTCGAGGGTCGTACTTTCGAGACAGTTTAGCTGGATGCGCTTGAATTTCATATTGTTTTTAATTAGAATGCCAGTTCCCCCAGCCTGTTTAGCATTCGGCCTGTCATTTCTAAGGAAAGTGTAGTTTTTAAAGTTAACGCGGTGCCTGTCGTTTAGCTTCGTTTCGCAAAGAAGGACTACGTCCGGGTCGTGCACTTTGAGAAAATCTGTGAGTGATGCTCTTCGTTCGTTTGTTATGAGGGAGTTGACGTTTATTTCTATGATTTTTATGGTGCGGTGGGGTATTATCCTGGTCGGGTTATTTTGACTGGTGTTACCGGCCGCGTTTATAGCCATTTAGAATTCTATTTCTAAAGCGTCGGCTATTGTGTTTATCCGACTGCTATTTGCTTGTATTTGTGTTAGAAGGCGTGATGTTTGTGTGTTTACCGTGGACTCTATGATTTGTTTGATTTGTTCGAGTAATGTATTTTGTGTGATTGGGTTTGCCTGGTTATTGGGAAGCGAATGTGTTTGGTCTGAATGGTCTGATGGTGCTGGTTTCTTTATGGGGTTGTTTGATAGAACCGAACTGAATGATAGTCCTGTTTTTACGAAGTTACTTTTGATTGTTTGTTTTCTATTTTTCTCTAATTGCATGCTTTCTTTCCTTGCGTCTATTTTCTGTTTAATTTCTTTTAATTTTGGGCAGCCTCTGTACGATGCTGGATGCCCAAAATTTTTGCAGTTTACACAGTACGGTTTGTCAATATTTTCGGATCTGTTTTTGTCGTCTAACGGGAGAAGTTTGCATTCGCCCGGGTTATGTTTCTCGGCGCATTTCACGCATCTATAATCTAAATTACAGTTAGCCGCGGCGTGCCCTATTCTCTGACATCTTCTGCATTGCACTTGGACCGATTTGTTTAGTTTTTCCCAAGTGATTAGAGAGTGTAATACTACTTTGATGTTTTTTAGTTTTTCTAAGTTGCTATCCGGTGATAGCTTTACTAAAAATATTGGCAGACTTCTGTTGTTTTTTATTGAGTTTCGGGTTTTGAAGTTGGATATGCTTATGAAATTAAGTCCGTCTGTCTTCTGATTTTTCATGTACGTTAAAATTTCTTCTGGCTCGAAGTCGCCGTCTAGGTTTTTTAGCAAAACTATTTTACATTTCTCGTTTTTTGGGGTATATGTAAAAAATTTGAAGTTATTGTTTTTTAGTGTAATGCATATTTTTTTGTATTCTATTATGTTGTGCGTTTGGAGTATGTGTCTATTATTGCCAATATTTTTTATTGTAAAGTTATCCGTTATACCTGCGTTTTTTATAGTGGTGATGATGGATTTAGCGGCATGGTCGGTGATTGTAATGGGGGGTGGCTTGGCACTGTCGGTCTTCGGCTCGCTAGGTGTTATCTTTTGTCCGGCAGGTACCTGGGGTTTTCCGGCGGAGTTGGAGGTTGAGGTGGAGGGTTGAGTCATGTCAATCTTCTTCGCTGCGTCCGGTGTGTCCTCGCTCGTTCTGGGTCTTTTTTGACCTGCGATGGCTGCGTCCTTCCGTTTTTTTTTGGGCGACCGTTTCGCTTAATGGGGGGTAAGGTTCATCTACCTCCAGCGCTGCGAATCGGTTCGGGTCGGAATAGGAGATACCTTCGTTTCTCTTGCTGTTTTTTGAACGCTCTTCTTCGAGTTGTTTAGACAGTCTTTCAATCGTTCTGTTAAGATTTTCTATAATTTTCATTAGATCATCTTGCTTTTTGGCGTCCATGCTGCTGTTGCTTGCCTTGTTTTCGCTGGATTCCTCCTTTGGGGCCTGTGTGTTGGTCGTTGATGTCTTCTTTAGCTTTCCCATATCTGATGCCTCTTGTGCAGATTTCTTTTTTCCGTCTTTTTTCAGAAAGAGATTTGGTGTAGGGTTAATTCTCTTAGTGTTTCTATTATTTTTCAATAACTGTTTGATGAGATGTGCCGTTTGTGGGTTGTCTAGATGTCTGGGTGTAACGTTGCATTGTGCTATTTTTTTCAGAGCGGTTGTGATTTCTATGTTGACTTTTGTTGGCAGATTGTTTATTGTGTTTGTTGCATCGGTTCCATCCTGGTCCGGGTGGGTGAGACTTGTTTTTGCGGGGGCGTCCGTCCCTCTTTGATCGGCGTTCGCGCTCTCAATTTTTTTAAAATCTTCGATCACTTCTTAATATTTTATAACAATTTCACTTGTATGTCCAGCTTGTGCACACCACACTTTGTTCTTGCACAAGCACTGCGTTGATCTTTTCGTTTAACTTTCACTTTTTCGGCACTGTATCCGCACTTCTGCTAAGTGTCCCTTTGGCTACCTGAGTCGTTGACAGCTCTCTCGGCACGTCTTACCCCGACGGAGGTTGAAGGGATACTGGGATACTGACCACTATACTACCGAGGAGTCACAAATGTTAGTTAATTAGCGCGATTATTTAAATAAACAATGTATGTGATTGGGGTTACAATGTATATATATGGGGAGGGTGGTGTTATAACCACCAGTATTTTTTTGTGTTTTGTCGGTGTTTATCGTTTACATCTACACTAGACAGTTTATAAATAAAGCGCATGTTTGGGTCGTCTCGCTGAATGTTTGTGTTGTATGTGACGTATTTGTCAAATGTTCTTCTATGGACGTGGTATATTAATGGTATATTGTTCGAGTTTTGAATATAGCCTTCACTATCCAAAAAGGTGAAAGATTCGGGAGGAGTATAGCCAGTTTTCATGGTTTCTGTGAAGTACATCGGGTTCGGATATGTGGCGGCAAAGATGAGGCTGTTAGATGATATTTGGCGGGTGCTGGCCCAATGGTTCCTAATCAGTTTTAGGATGAATAGGTCGATCCGGATGAGTTTGGCTTCTTCGTAGAGTCGGTGGTTGCTGATCATCTTGGTGAAGTTGGATTCCGGTGTCCGGTATTTGTTGAGGCAGGCTCTGATGCATTTTCGTTCGAAGATTCGGAGTCTCTCCATGGTTCCCGCGCTGATGTTGAACCAGATGGGGCATCCGTAGGTCAGGATCGGTCGTATGAAGAGCTTGTAACAGAGAATTTTTACGGATTTATCGAGATCTTTGGAATAAAACAGTCTTTTGAGGGAGAGGAATGCTTTTTGTGCTTTGCCGATTTGGATTTCTACGTGGAAGTTGTAGTTTAATTTAAAATCTAGATGTATGCCTAGGTAGCGAACCAACTCTTTGTGGGGAATTTTGACGTTGGGATTGAATTTATCGAAAATGTGAAATTTTTTTGAGTGTTTCTGCACATCGTAATTAGCGTTAGAGATTTTTGAGATATATGGTCTAAAGAGAATCGTCTCGCATTTATTTATATTTAATTTCAGTTTCCAGGTGTGAAAGTAGTCTTGGATTTTATCGAAGGTTTCTTGCAATTCAGTTTGGATTTTGGATACTTTGTTATCGCGCACGTAGACTAGTAGGTCGTCCGCGAAGGCTATTACCCCTTTAGAGTTGTCGCTATTTAGGCCATACATTTGGAGAAGATCGCTTATGAATATGTTAAACAAGACAGGGGAATTGACTGTGCCTTGTTGTAGGCCGTTATCGATGTTGAAACATTTGTTTGATTTGAGATGGCCGTTTGTAACGTAGAATTTTTTGTCATGTAGCATGCTCCAGATGATTTTAATTAAATGAATTGGAAATTCTTTTTTAAGAAGTTTAAAAAAGAGTCCATCCAACCAGACTGTATCAAAAGCTTTTTCTAGATCTATGAGTACGGCGCCTATGCAGTCGCCTGCATTTCTGGCCCAGCAGATGTCTGAAGTGAATTTAGTGATAGCGTGAACGGTGGAATGTTTATGGCGAAAGCCGAATTGAGATTCCGGGATAATTTCTTTGGAATTGCAAAAATCAACTATTGCGTTATTGACAAGTGTTTCGAAGACTTTGCTGATGTTTGGGAGCAGACTGATTGGCCTATAGCTATTGGGGTCGCTGCTGTCTTTGTCTTTCTTTTTTATGTTTATTAGTTTGGCCGTTTTCCAAGTTGCTGGGAAGTGATAGCAGTTTAAGCAGTTATTGAAAATAATTGTATAGAAATATATGTAACGTCCGGGGAGGTGTTTTAATGCTATGTTTGGGATACCATCAAAGCTCGAGGATTTTTTATTATTGAGATTGTGAAATGTATATTGTAGTTCTATTGGTGATGTGAAGTAGTTGGGAGGGATTTCTGGAGCTTCGGGATTGCTGGCTTTGTTGTTGTCTGTGAATGTACATAAGGTTCTACCGTTAAGTATGTCTTGCTGTATGTCTGTACGTAGTGCGTCTACTTTCTTGTGGATTATGTTGGACAGTTGTGGTTTGCCCATGTGGTTGTTTTGGGAGTGGACTGTCTCAAAGTGTGCTCCCATTACGTCTAATTTATTCTGTTCGTCCGTTATTAGAATTTTGTCGGAATCTGTCGAGAGGAGATTGATATTCAGATCAGCTCTGCTAAGGATGGCGGTGTTTGACGCGGGAATTTTTAAGGTGTCAATGTCGTTGTTTTCTTTGTGACGGAATATGCTGTTTATTGACGGGAAAAGTTCTTCTTGTTGTCTGAGGGAGATTTTAATAATTTTCTTTTTCCAATGGTTGCTCACCGAGTTTTGAAAAGCTTTCTTAATTTCGTGTCTGGTGTGTTTTAATCTTTTTTGTAGATGGTCTATTATAGGATCGTTAGCGGAAGTGTAATTGCGGAGGTCTTTTAATCTATGAATTTGTGTAATGAGTTTACTTTTATCGGCTCTGAGTTGTTTGATTTCGGGTGTGATGTATTTGTCCGTCGAGTTGAAGTTATTGTCTATTTTCGGTACTGCGATATCAATTGCTTTTACGATGTTGTCATTCAGTTTCTCGATATATTCTTCAATTTCTTTTGTTGTCAAGTTTTTATTGTCGGGGATTTCCGTGTCGTCGTTGTCGGTTAGGAAGGTTTTGTATTTTACCCAGTCTACTTTATTGTAATTGTATTTTATGGTCGGGGTTGTTTCGTCAAAGATGAACTGTTCGGCTGTTGGGATGGATATGGTCATAAGGGTGGCTCTATGGTCGCTGTCGTATCTTGACGAGTGTAGGAGGTTGGGGCCAGGTATGTCGTGGAATTTGATTCTATTGTCCGAAATACAGAGGTCTATAAAGGCTCCGCTTTTCGGAAACGAGGGTATTGCGGTACTGTGGAGGGTTGCGCGGAAGGTGATTTGGCTTTCTATAAGCCATTTGTTCAAGGAGACTCCTCGAGCATTGTTTATGGTATTTCCCCAGGCATGATGTTTCGCATTAAGATCACCTGCTAGCAGGTAAAAATTGCTAGCTTTGTATAATTCTAGAGAATCGAAAAGGGCTCTGAGCTCTATCATGAATTCTTTCTTACAGCTGCTGGTGGCATAACTCGCGATGAGATACAATTTGCAATTGTTTTGAAATTTAATTTCTACTACTGTAGATTCGAAACAGGTACTGTCTTTGATGCAGTTTAGCTGGATGTTTTTGAATTTAATATCCTTACGGATTAAAATACCCGTGCCTCCTGCTTGTTTAGCATTTATTCTATCGCGTCTGACAAAGATGTAGTCCTTGAAGCTCAGTTTGTGGACTGGATTTAGTTTTGTTTCTGAAATTAAAGCTACATCTGGTTTGTGTTTATTAAGGAAATCCAGGAGAGTGACTCTTCGTTCATTTGTTATGATGGAGTTTACATTAACTTGGACTATGTGCAATTCTTTTAAAATTAATTTATTGGCTGTGTTTACGCGGATATCGGGAGCCATTGGATTAGAAATTGATATCTAAGGCCTCTGCAATGATGTTGATTTTATTCGCGTTCGAGATGATGCTTTCTTTTAGTGAGGATATTTGTGAGTTTATCGCGATAGTGATTACGTTTCTGATTTCTTCGAGTAGGGAGGGGTGTGTCGCGTGTGTTTGCTGTGGTTGCGGCCGTATGGGGATAGTTTGTTGCGTCTGTGGGGTTTGTGTCTGTTGGGGTTGGGGGTTTGATTCTACTTTGTTTGAAGCTATGGAGCTATACGATATGTGACTTTTGACTATGTTGTTGTAAGATTTTATTTTATTCTGTGCGACTGTCTTTGCTTGGAGTTTACGTTCCTCTATTTTTTGTTTAATTTCTTTCAATTTAGGGCATCCTCTGTATGATGCGGGGTGTCCGAATTGTTTGCAATTCGTGCAGTACGGTTTCGACTCCTCGGTATCCGCGGTTATATCTGTTTTTGATCGCGGGCACTCTCCTGGGTTATGGGGCGTATTGCATTTTACGCATCTATAGTTTAGATTGCAATTCAATGCCACGTGGCCGATACGTTGGCATCTTTTGCATTGAATGCGATCTTTTTTGATTAGTTTTTCCCAAGATATTATGGAATGAAGGACTGTCTTTATATTTTTAAGGTTATTTATCGCACTATTTTGGGAGATTTGGACTATGTAGATGGGGAGATTTCTCCCTTCCTTTAATGAGCGTTGTGTTTTGAATTTTCTGACTGATATGAATTCTACGTTTTCTATATTTTTGTTTTTGAGGTCTTCAAGGACTATATCTGTGTCAAAGTCTCCTTCTAGATTTTTTAGCAAGACTGTGATGGGTTTTTCCTGTTTGGGGGTGTATGTGAAATACTCTACGTTATTTGATTTTAATGTATTACAAGCTAGTTTGAATGTCTCTAAGCTAGATGTATGAATTATATGTTTGTTGACATTAATTTTTTTTATTGCAAAGTTTTTCTCTACGTTTTTCATTATTTCTAGGGTTGTTTTGACTGGGGTGGAGTAGATAATTATTGGTGGGGGCTTCGAAATTTTTGAAATTTGTTGGGATTGCGTCACCTGGTTTTCGAATCGCGGCTTCTTTATGGATGGGTGTGGAGCTGGCGCCTGGGCTGTCTTCGTATCGGCCATTATGGTCCCACTTCCTGTCACCTTGGTTGTTGAGGGAGGTGCTGGTTGGCTGTTTTTTCGCTTCTGCGAGGAGACTTCTATCCACTGTTCGTTTGTTGGAGGGTGGCCCGGTGCCGGGATAAACGTGGTTTGTTGAGTTGGCGTCTTTTCGGTCGGTGCTGGTCCTTTAACATTTTTCGATGTCCCTGGTTCCGCGATGATTTTTTGCTTTCGCTCCTCCTCCAGTTGTTTTGATAAATTTTCTATGGTTCTGTTTAAACTTGCGATCATTTTGATCAGTTCATCGTAGGAGGGTTTTCCCGTTTCGGTTTGTTTTGGCGTGGCTTGTAATTTGGAGGGTGTCTGAACTTTCGGTTTTCCCATTGTTGCTGTTTGTTCCGCGGTCTTACGTCTGTTTAAATTCGGCTTGGGATTTAGCCGTTTGACGTTGTCGTTTATGTTGAGTACTTTGTTGACGTGTGTCAACAGTGCTCCACTCCCATCTGCGAACGTGTTCGTTCTCTTTACAAATCTTATTAAGTCATTGATTTTGCTGGATTGATTTTCTTGTGAGACGTGACTAGGGGGAAAACCCCCTTGTTGATTTTCTTCACTTTCTATTTTGTTTCTGTTTTTGCCCGTATTTTCATCACAGATAGATTGAACAAACTGTAAATTATTCGAACTGCGATATATTCACACGCGCTGTACGCGGATACTTTAGTGGCGAGCGGACACTGTACACTGTGTATGCGTGGGTTTTCGGCGGCGTTGTGTGTGGGGGTTACTCGGTATACCTGCGGAGCGTTCGTAAGGGCACGTCCGACTCCTACGAGGGTTGATGAGCAACTGGGGATACTAACCACTATACTATCGAGGAGTGAGACGCTTACTTAATTTAATTATTTGTATATCTAACTTGTCTTTTTTGGATACTTTGGTTTCGGTGGAACAATTGCGTATCTTAATCTAGTTTATGCCTAATATATTCTATGTACATATTTACACGCTTGCATACCTACACATTCATACCTATATATCACAGACTCTGCATACAACGCGATCACGCACATACAAATAGAACTAAAGTGAAGAAATTTATAATGTCTATAATGTGTAATTACTGACTATATCGCTTTGATTAATGCTAGGATAGGGCACGGTTCGATTACTATATCTAAATTAGGGTATTTTACAATTTGGCTCGAGTTTCTTATAAGCTACTTAATTGCTAACGGTCTATTGTATCTAGCCACCAGTATTTTTCGGTGTCTTCTTTATAATTAATTTCTAAGTCATACTTTGTCAGTTTGTAACAGAATCTCATTTCTGTATCATCAAATCTGATATCGTTGTTGTATGTGATTTTTTTATTGTAATTTTTCCTATTGAAATGGTAGAGTATTGGTTGGCTGTTAGTGTTCTGTATGAGTCCTATGCTATCGAAGTAAATGAATGATTCCGGAGGCGTGTATCCTGTTTGTCTGGTTCTTTCGAAATATTGCGGGTTGGGGTAAACGGAGCTGTGTATGAGACTGGTGTTGTCGATGTTTCGTATGTTCGCCCAATGGTTTCTGATTAGTTTTAGCATGAATAGGTCTATGCGGATGATTTCTGCTCTTTCTAATAGCTTGTGGTTGCTTACTTTCTTTGTGTAGTTTGATTCTGGCGTTCTATAAGCGTTTAGGCAGGCTCTTAGGCATTTGCGTTCGAACATTCGTATCTTTTCCATCGTGCTCGCGCTGATATTGAACCAGATTGGGATGCCATATGTTATGATGGGTCTTATCAGAAGTTTGTAACATAGTATTTTTACTTTTCTGTTGAGCTCTTTGGAGTAAAAGATACGTTTGTTCGCCGCAAATGCCTTTTGCGCTTTGTCAATTTGGATATTGACGTGTTCGTTGAAATTCAGTCTGAAATCTAGATGTACGCCTAAATAACGGACAACCTGTTTGTGTGGGATTTTTATGTTAATGTCGTTGCTGTCATGTAATTGGAAGTGTTTTGAGTGCGTCCGTACGTCGTTGTTCGCGTCTGAGATATTTGAGATGTACGGTCTGAATAATATCGTTTCGCATTTGTTTATATTTATTTTTAATCTCCAAGTATGAAAGTAATCCTGAATTTTGTTGAATATGTCCTGTAGTCGTGTTTTTAGTCTAGATGGTTTGTCGTCGCTGGTATATATTAGGAGGTCGTCCGCGTATGCAATGGCCCCTTTATTGTTGCCGCTATTCAGGTCGTACATTTGTAACAGGTCGCTCATGTACAGGCTGAACAGGATGGGGGAATTGACAGTACCCTGTTGCAAACCGTTCTTCACTTTGAACATTTTGGAGGAGGTGTTGTGACCTTCGGTGACATAGAATTTCTTCCCGTGCACCATGTCCCATATCATTTTGGTGAGGTGCATTGGGAAGTTCTTTTTGGTCAGTTTGAAAAAAAGCCCATCCAGCCAAACCGTGTCGAAGGCCTTCTCTAAATCTATGAATACTGCACCGACGCAGTCACCGGCATTTCTGGCCCAACATATGTCCGAGGTGAATTTGGTGATAGCATGAATGGTTGAATGTTTGAATCGGAATCCAAATTGAGTTTCGGGTATTAAGCTATTGTCTGTGCAAAAGGAATCTATTGATTTGTTTATCGTGACTTCAAATATTTTACTTATGTTGGGCAGAAGACTGATTGGCCGGTAACTCGACGGTTCACTGCTGTTTTTCCCCTTTTTTTTATAGCTATTAGTTTAGCAGTTTTCCAGGCTATTGGAAAGTACGCCCTGTTTAGACAGTTGTTGAATATTATGCTGTAGTTATAAATGTATAGGGGTGGTAGGTGTTTTAATACGATGTTAGGAATATTGTCGAAGCTGGATGATTTTTTACTATTTAGGTTTTTTAATGTGAAAGCTAGATCGTATGTTGAGGTGAAGTAGTTAGGTGGTATTGTGTCGGGGTTTGAATTTTCGGCTCTGTTTGTATCTGAGAATGTGCACACCGTTCTGTCGTTGCGTCTGTCTTCGTCTATTTCAGATTTTATCGTGTTTACTTTCTGTGTAATTATGTTCGTTAGTTGTGGTTTTCCCATATGGTCGTTTTGTGTATGGGCTTTCTCAAAATGTGCGCCTAAAACATTTAATTTGTCGTTTATGTCGAGGATTTGTAAGTTGCCTTCATCGTCGATCTGTATGTTGTCCCGGTCTATGCCAGTGTTCGTGATGATTTCTGTATTGGAGCTATGGATTTTTAATGTGTCTATGGTCTCGAATTCTTTTGGACGCAAGATTGTGTTTATGGACGGGAACAGTTCTCTGGGTTTGTGTATTGAAATGTTCGAGATTCTATTTTTCCAGTAGTTGCTTACTGAGTCATGGAAGGCCTTCTTGATTTCGTATCTTACCTTTTTCAGTGCGTATTTCAGTAGGGATATTTGTGTGTCATTTGAGGGGTTGTAGTTATTTATTGCGGTCAGTCTGTTTACTCTGGTTATCAATGAGCTTTTCAGCTTTCTAAGGTTCTTTATGGTTGGGTTAATGTATCGGTCTGTCGAGTTGTAGTCGTTTGTGATGCGAGGTATTGTCCGGTCTATAGCAGTGTTAATGTTTTCGTTAAGTTTCTCAATGTAATTGTCTATTTCTTCGATTGTCAAGTTTCTTTTGTTTGGTATGTCTGTGTCGTCTATTTCCGTTAGGCAGGTTTTAAACTCGTACCAGTCAGCCTTGTTGAAGTTATATTTAATGATTGGGTTTGGTTCTTCAATTTCCATCGGTTCGTCGGTGTTGAGGGAGATTGTCATTTCAACTGCTCTATGGTCGCTGTCGTATTCGTGTGATTCTAGTCTACCAGGGGTGGGGAGGTTATGGAATTTGATTCTGCTGTCTGCTAAGCAGATATCGATAAAGGCGCCACTTATCGGGAAAGATGGGACTGCTGTATTTAATAATGAAACTTTATACTCTATTTGGTTTTGTTGTAGCCAGTGTTTTAATGAAATTCCTCTTTTGTTATCTATGGGGTTGTGCCAGTCTGCGTGTTTAGCGTTTAGGTCGCCTGCTATTATGAAGTAGTTGTTTGTCTTCCGTAGGTCCAGTTTGTCGAAAATCATTTGAAGCTCTGCCATGAACTCTTTCTTGCAACTACTGGTGGCGTACGCTGCTATTATAAATAAGTTATTTTGCTGAATTTTTAGTCGTATGGTGGTTGATTCGAGGGTCGTACTTTCGAGACAGTTTAGCTGGATGCGCTTGAATTTTATATTGTTTTTGATTAAGATGCCTGTTCCCCCAGCCTGTTTAGCATTCGGCCTGTCATTCCTAAGGAAAATATAGTTTTTAAAGTTAACGCGGTGCCTGTCGTTTAGCTTCGTTTCGCAAAGAAGAACTACGTCCGGGTCGTGCACTTTGAGAAAATCTGTGAGTGATGCTCTTCGCTCGTTTGTTATAAGGGAGTTGACGTTTATTTCCATGATTTTTATGGTGCGGTGGGGTATTATCCTGGTCGGGTTATTTTGACTATTGTTACCGGCCGCGTTTATAGCCATTTAGAATACTATTTCTAAAGCGTCGGCTATTGTATTTATTCGACTGCTGTTCGCTTGTATTTGTGTTAGGAGGCGTGCTGTTTGTGTGTTTACTGTGGACTCTATGATTTGTTTGATTTGTTCGAGTAATGTATTTTGTGAGATTGGGTTTGTCTGGTTATTGGGGAGCAAATGTGTTTGATCTGAGTGATCTGATGGTGTTGGTTTCTTATTTGATAAAACTGAGCTGAAGGATAGTCCTGTTTTGACAAAGTTACTTTTAATTATTTGTTTTTTATCTTTCTCTAATCGTATGTTTTCTTTTCTTGCGTCTATTTTCTGCTTAATTTCTTTTAATTTTGGGCAGCCTCTGTACGATGCTGGATGTCCAAAGTTTTTGCAATTTACGCAGTATGGTTTGTCTATGTTTTCCGCTCTGTTTTTATCATCTAAAGGGAGAAGTTTACATTCGCCCGGGTTGTGTTTCTCGGCGCATTTTACGCATCTATATTCTAGATTACAATTCGCTGCGGCGTGCCCTATCCTCTGGCATCTTCTGCATTGCACTTGGACCGATTTATTTAGTCTTTCCCAAGTGATTACAGAGTGCAACACTACTTTAATATTTTTTAATTTTTCTAGATTGCTATCCGGTGATAGCTTGACTAAAAATATTGGCAGGCTCCTATTGTTTTTTATCGAGTTGCGGGTTTTAAATTGGGTTATGCTCAGGAAGTTAAGTCCTTCTGTCCTCTGATTCTTTATGTTCGATAAAATTTCTTCCGGATCGAAGTCGCCGTCTAGATTTTTCAGTAAAACTACTTTGCATTTTTCATTTTTTGGGGTGTATGTGAAGAATTTAAAGCTATTGTTTTTTAATATGATACATATTTTTTTGTATTCTACTATGTTGTACGTTTGTAATATGTGTTTATTGCTGCTAATATTTTTGATTGTGAAATTATCCGTTATACCTGCATTTTTTATTGTAGTGATGACGGATTTAGCGGCATGGTCGGTAATTGTGATGGGGGGTGGCTTGGCACTGTCGGTCTTCGGTTCACTAGGTATTGTCTTTTGTCCGGCGGGTGCCTGGGGTTTTCCAGCGGCGTTGGAGGTTAAGGTGGAGGGTTGATCCATGTCCATCTTCTTCGCTGCGTCTGGGGTGTCTTCGCTCGTTCTGGGTCTTTTCTGACCTGCGATGCCTGCGTCCTTCAGATTTTTTTGGGCGACCGTTTCGCTTAATGGGGGGTAATGTTCGTCTACCTCCAGGGCTGCGAATCGGTTCTGGTCGAAGAAGGAGATACCTTGGTCTCTCTTTCTGTTTTTCATTCGCTCTTCTTCGAGTTGCTTGGATAATCTTTCTATTGTTTTGTTGAGATTTTCTATGAGTTTCATAAGATCTTCCTGGTTTTTTTTATCCATGCTGCTGTTGTTTGCTTTGTTTACGTTGGGTTCCTCCTTTGGGACCTGTGTGTTGGTCGTTGTTTTCTTTGGTTTTCCCATATCTGTTGTCTCTTGTGCAAATTTCGTTTTGCCGACTTTCTTCTGATAAAGATTTGGTGTAGGATTGATTCGCTTGGTGTTTTTATTATTTTTCAGCAATTGTTTGATCAGATGTGCCGTTTGCGGGTCGTCTAAACAGCTGGATGTTTCGTTGCATTGTGCTATTTTTTTCAGTGCGTTCGTGATTTTTATGTTGGCCTTTGTTGGTAGGTTGCTTATTTTGTTCGTTGCATCGGTTCCATCCTGGTCCGGGTGGTTGAAACTTGTTTTTGCGGGGGCGTCCGCCCCTCTTTGGTCGGCGATCGCGTTCTCAATTTTTTTGTAATTCGGCGATCACTTTTTTTTTTTATTTTATAACAATTTCACTTGTTCTTACCACTTGTGCACACCTCACTTTGTTCTTGCACAAGCACTGCGTTGTTCTTTGCGTTCGACTTTCACTTTTCGGCACTGTATCCGCACTTCTGCTAAGTGTCCCTTTGGCTACCTGGGTCCTTGAGAGCTCTCTCGGCACGTCTTACCCCGACGGAGGTTCAAGGGATACTGGGGATACTGACCACTATACTATCGAGGACGGGACGCTGTTTTAATATTTGTTATTATTACTTATGGTTGGTTATTACTTATCTAGGTTTGGAACCACCAGAACTTCTCTGGGTCTTCCTTCGCGGCGATCTCTTTGTCGTATTTTGTTAACTTATATCTAAAGCGCATTTCCGGATGGTCGAAGGTGGTGTTACTGTCGTAGAGTAGTCTTTTGTCGTATGTTTTTCTATTGTAATGATATATGATCGGTTGTTTGTAGTTGTCTTGTATGAGTCCGTTGCTGTCGAAGTGTATGAATGATTCTGGGGGTGTATATCCTGTATGTCTAGTTGATTCGTGGTATTGTGGGTAGGGGTAGGCTGATGGATATATGTGGCTATTTTCTAATATGTTGGGAATGTTGGCCCAGTGGTTGCGAATGAGTTTCAGTGTGAATATGTCTATTCTGGGTATTTTTGCCATTTCGTAAAGTCTATGGTTACTGTACAGTTTCGTGTAGTTGGATTCCGGTGTTCTATATTTGTTGAGACATGCTCTTAGGCATTTTCTTTCGAGGAGTCTAAGCTTTTCCATGGTACTTGCGCTTATGTTGTACCATATTGGTGCGCCGTATGTTAGTATCGGTCGTACTAGGAGCTTGTAGCACAGGATTTTAACATTTGTGTTCAGGTCTTTACAATAGAAAAGTCTCTTGTTTGCTAGGAAGGCTTTCTGTGCTTTGTCTATCTGTATGTCTATGTGGTTGTTGTAGTTCAGTTTAAAGTCTAGATGTACGCCTAGGTAGCGAACCACGTTTTTATGGGGGATTTTTACTGACTTATTGTTGGAGTCATGCAAGTGAAAATCTTTGGAGTATTTTCTGACGTCATAATTGGCATCGGAGATTGTGGAGATGTAAGGTCGGAAAAGTATTGTTTCGCATTTATTGACGTTAATTTTAAGTTTCCATGTATGAAAATAGTCTTGGATTTTATCAAATGTTTCTTGTAACTGTTTCTGTATTACCGAGGGTTTGTTGTTGTTGACGTATATTAATAGGTCATCTGCAAAAGCTATTGCTTTTTTGTGTGGTTCGCTATTTAAGCCGTACATTTGTAAGAGATCGCTTATGTATATGCTAAACAGGATTGGGGAATTGACGGTGCCTTGTTGTAGGCCGTTTTTTATGTTAAATATTTTCGTGGAGGTGTTGGTCCCCTCTGTTACACGAAACGATTTTCCGTGTAACATGTTCCATAACATTTTAATCAAGTGAGGGGGAAAATTTTTCTTCAGCATTTTGAAGAAGAGTCCATCCAGCCAGACTGTATCGAATGCTTTTTCAAGGTCGATGAATACCGCCCCGACACAGTCACCTGCGTTTCTTGCCCAACATATGTCGGAGGTAAACTTTGTTATAGCGTGGATGGTGGAATGTTTGAATCTGAAGCCGAATTGTGTTTCGGGGATGATACTATTGTCTATGCAAAATGTGTTTAGTGAGTTGTTGATGGTGGTTTCGAATATTTTGCTTATATTGGGCAAGAGACTGATGGGTCGGTAGCTGGTCGGTTCGGCACCATCTTTACCTTTTTTCTTCAAAGCCACCACTTTCGCTGTTTTCCAGGCTATCGGAAAGTAAGCGCGGTTTAGGCAGTTATTGAATATTACCGCGTAGTAGTATATATACCGAAGGGGTAGCCTTTTTAGTGCTGTGTTAGGTATACTATCGAAACTGGAGGATTTTTTATTATTCAGGTGTTTGAATGTATCTTGTAATTTGAAGTAGGAGGTGAAGAAATTTGTTGGGATTATGTCTGTGTTCGGATTTGATGCGGTATTTTCGTCATGGAAGGTGCATACTGTTTTGTTGTTACGTACGTCTTCGTCCAGTTCGGTTCGTATTTTTTGTACTTTCTGTTGAATTATGTTTGTTAGTTCGTGTTTGCCCATGTGCGAGTTCTGTGTGTGAGCCGCTTCGAAATATGCCCCTAATACGTTTAGCTTGTCTTGTGTGTCTGTGATTAGATAGTTGTTCTTTTCGTCTGTCTGTACGTTGTTTCGGTTTATGTTGGCGTTTATTATATCTGTTTTCGTGTTGGGAATCTTTAGGGTGTCTATGTTGTTTTTGTGTTTCGGTCGGAAGATATTGTTAATGGATGGAAAGAGCTCGTTGGATTTTTGCGTGGAGATTTGAGAGATTCTGTGTTTCCAGTAATCACTTGTCGAATTTTGGAAGGCTTTTTTGATTTCATATCTTGTGGTTTTTAGAAGTTGTTTGAGTGTGGCTATAGTAATGTCGTGTGCACTAGTGTAATTTGAGAATCTTGTTAGTCTGTTTAACAGTGTCAGTAAGTGGCTTTTTCGTTTTCTTAATTTTATTATTTTTGTCGTAATGTATCTGTCTGTTGAGTCGAAGTTGGTGTTGGTTTGCGGTACTGCTACGTCTATTGCTTGTGTGATATTTGTGTTGAGCTGTTCAATGTATTTGTCGATTTCGTCTATTGTAAGGTTTCTATTATTCGGCATGTCTATTTTACCGTTTTGTTCTAAATGTGAGGAGAATTCTGTCCAGTCGGCTTTATAGTAATTATATTTTATATTGGGGGTTGCTTCGTCTATTTCCAGGTAGTCGTGGGTACGTATGGATATTGTTATTTTTACTGCTTTATGGTCGCTGTCATAGTCGGTGGAGTCGAGTCTGTTATGTACGGGTGTGTCATGAAATTGTAGCCTGTTGTCGGCTATGCAAATGTCTATGAAGGCTCCACTTTTGGGGAAGGATGGTGTTAATGTGTGAAGTAGGGAGATTCGGTAAGTTATCTCGTTGCGCGATATCCAATTCAGAAGAGCTACGCCTCTATGGTTATTGATGGGGTTGCTCCACGCGGAGTGTTTGGCGTTTAAATCGCCCGCGAGGAGGTAGTAATTATTGTTTTTCTGTAATTCTAGTTGTTCAAATAATGATTGTAGTTCGGCCATGAATTCTTTTTTGCAGCTACTAGTCGCGTATCCAGAGATTATAAATAAGTTATTATTATTTTGGAACTTTATCTTGATTGTGGTGGCTTCGAAGGTGGCGTTCTCTACGCCGCCCCGCTGGATGGACTTGAATTTAATATTATTTCTGACTAGGATGCCTGTTCCCCCAGCCTGTTTAGCATTGGCTCGGTCGTTTCTTAGGAATGTATAATTTTTAAACCTAATTACATGTCTAGGACTTAACTTAGTTTCACAAAGAAGGACCACATCCGGATCGTTGGACGCTAGATACTCTGCAAGAGATGCCCTTCTTTCATACGATATTAGTGAATTTACGTTAATTTCGGTGATTTTAAGTCTATTGCATCGAAGTTTCTCCGCATTGTTTTGCCGTGTGTAGTTGGTCGTGGAGGAATTGAATGTTAAAATTCGAGGTCTAGTGCATGGGCGATGAGATTGATTTTGTTACTGTTAGATTCTAATTGCTCGAGGAATCGGGACATTTGAATGTTAACAGCGGACTCTATTGTTCTTTTAATTTGGTCTAATAATGATGGGTTTTGGTCTGTAAGAGGTGTATTTTCTGTTTTCTTTGGTTCGGGGGTGGGTGGCTTCGGGGTGCTGCTTTCTTTTAAAAGCGAACTAAACGAAACACCGGGTTTGATAAATCTATTTTTTGCTTGTTGGCTTTTCTCTAATTTTTCTTTCGTCGCTAACTTTTTTTCTTCAATCTTTAACTTTATCTCTTTGATTTTTGGGCATCCCCTGTAAGAGGCTGGATGTCCGAAACTTTTGCAATTTATGCAGTAGGGGCCTGCAGAGTCCTGGCTATCTGACGGTTCGGCGGAGCGTGGGCATTCACCCGGGTTGTGGGGCACGTTGCATTTGACACAACGGTAGTCTAAATTGCAGTTAGAAGCCACGTGTCCTATTCTCTGGCATCTCTTGCATTGGATGCGGTCCTTTTTTCTGATCTTTTCCCATTTGATCGCGTTGTAAAGGACTGTCTGTATCTGTCTTAGGTTGTTTACGTTACTGTCAGGCGATATTTGGACAATGAATATGGGTAGTACACGGTTGTTTTCTGCGGCGCGTTTGGTAATGAATTTTTTGACTGCAACGAATTTTAGTTGGTCTACTTGTTTAGCTTGAAGAGCTTCTAATACTTCCTGAGTTTCAAAGTGGCCCTCTAGGTTTTTCAACAAAACTGTTATATTTTTTTCGGATTTTGGTGTGTACGTAAAGAATTTGATGTTATTCTTTTTTATGATGTCGCAAGCTATTTTGTGATTCTCTATTGTGTTCGTTTGCAAGATTTGCTTGTTGTTGTTTATTCTTTTGATATGGAAGTCTTTAACTGTTTGTTTAAGTGAATTTACTATCTCTTTGTTAGAGTCTGTGTGTAAAATGATCGGTGGGGGTTTTTGTCTGTTCGTATTGTCGGTAGTTTTTGCGTCCGTGAGGGTTTTGGATTGTCCGAAATGTGTTTTATGCGTGTCTGTACCTGTCTTTTGTCTCTGGTCGGTGTTTACGCTGTTCGGGAATTGTTTCGGCCTTGGCTGGGGGATGCCGGTGCCTGGCTTATTGTTGGCTGGTCGCTTGTTTCCTGGGTTGGGGTTGTTGGGGTCCGGCTTATCTTCTGCCGGTCGCTTCAGCGGTGTCGTGGTCACGGTCGGTTTTCCTTTTTCCCTCGATGAGGGGACCTTCATCCAGGTCCCATTGTCCTCCTTGGCGTTGTTTTCCAGGTCGGTGCTGCTTGCGTCCATGGGCTCCGCTGTGGTGGTGCATTTCCTTGCTTCGGTGGTGTTTAATTTGTCTGTTGCTTCCTTTAATTGCAACGACAATTTTTCCACAATTATGAGGAGGTTCCTGTTTGAGCTCAGCAGCTCCTCGTATGATGGAAGGGTTTCCATTTTCATCTCCTCCGGTTTCGATGAATTGGTGGGCACTGGTGATGGTTCCTTGTCCTTGGTCCTTAGAATGCTGGAGATTTTTGGCGTCGGGTTTAGTCTTTTAGCGTTCTTTTTCATTATTGCACTTTTGATATGAAGTGCAAATGCTTCATTGGAAAGCGAGTCTAGACTCGTGATGGTGCGATGCGCTGGAGCACCTTTTCCGCTGTCTTTTTATCACTTTTTGTTGAATCACATGGTTCACTCGCTTTTTCTTCTTCATGTGTGTGTGAATTAATGTTAATTTCTTTCGAAATTTTGCTTTAACTTCACTGTTCCGGCGCTTTATGCGTTTCGCTTTCGCGTTACTGGCACTGTTCACGCACTTCGGTGTAGTATCCCTTGTACTAGCTGGGTCGTACCTGCGTCGTTGTCCTTTCGGCTCTCTCGGCACGTCCTACCCCAACGAAGGTTCGAGGGATACTGTGGGGATACTGACCACTATACTACCGAGGAGTCACAAATGTTAGTTAATTAGCGCGATTATTTAAATAAACAATGTATGTGATTGGGGTTACAATGTATATATATGGGGAGGGTGGTGTTATAACCACCAGTATTTTTTTGTGTTTTGTCGGTGTTTATCGTTTACATCTACACTAGACAGTTTATAAATAAAGCGCATGTTTGGGTCGTCTCGCTGAATGTTTGTGTTGTATGTGATGTATTTGTCAAATGTTCTTCTATGGACGTGGTATATTAATGGTATATTGTTCGAGTTTTGAATATAGCCTTCACTATCCAAAAAGGTGAAAGATTCGGGAGGAGTATAGCCAGTTTTCATGGTTTCTGTGAAGTACATCGGGTTCGGATATGTGGCGGCAAAGATGAGGCTGTTAGATGATATTTGGCGGGTGCTGGCCCAATGGTTCCTAATCAGTTTTAGGATGAATAGGTCGATCCGGATGAGTTTGGCTTCTTCGTAGAGTCGGTGGTTGCTGATCATCTTGGTGAAGTTGGATTCCGGTGTCCGGTATTTGTTGAGGCAGGCTCTGATGCATTTTCGTTCGAAGATTCGGAGTCTCTCCATGGTTCCCGCGCTGATGTTGAACCAGATGGGGCATCCGTAGGTCAGGATCGGTCGTATGAAGAGCTTGTAACAGAGAATTTTTACGGATTTATCGAGATCTTTGGAATAAAACAGTCTTTTGAGGGAGAGGAATGCTTTTTGTGCTTTGCCGATTTGGATTTCTACGTGGAAGTTGTAGTTTAATTTAAAATCTAGATGTATGCCTAGGTAGCGAACCAACTCTTTGTGGGGAATTTTGACGTTGGGATTGAATTTATCGAAAATGTGAAATTTTTTTGAGTGTTTCTGCACATCGTAATTAGCGTTAGAGATTTTTGAGATATATGGTCTAAAGAGAATCGTCTCGCATTTATTTATATTTAATTTCAGTTTCCAGGTGTGAAAGTAGTCTTGGATTTTATCGAAGGTTTCTTGCAATTCAGTTTGGATTTTGGATACTTTGTTATCGCGTACGTAGACTAGTAGGTCGACCGCGAAGGCTATTACCCCTTTAGAGTTGTCGCTATTTAGGCCATACATTTGGAGAAGATCGCTTATGAATATGTTAAACAAGACAGGGGAATTGACTGTGCCTTGTTGTAGGCCGTTATCGATGCTGTAACATTTGTTTGACTTGAGATGGCCGTTTGTAACGTAGAATTTTTTGTCATGTAGCATGCTCCAGATGATTTTAATTAAATGAATTGGAAATTCTTTTTTAAGAAGTTTAAAAAAGAGTCCATCCAACCAGACTGTATCAAAAGCTTTTTCTAGATCTATAAGTACGGCGCCTATGCAGTCGCCTGCATTTCTGGCCCAGCAGATGTCTGAAGTGAATTTAGTGATAGCGTGAACGGTGGAATGTTTATGGCGAAAGCCGAATTGAGATTCCGGGATAATTTCTTTGGAATTGCAAAAATTAACTATTGCGTTATTGACAAGTGTTTCGAAGACTTTACTGATGTTTGAGAGCAGACTGATTGGCCTATAGCTATTGGGGTCGCTACTGTCTTTGCCTTTCTTTTTTATGGTTATTAGTTTGGCCGTTTTCCAAGTTGCTGGGAAGTGATAGCAGTTTAAGCAGTTATTGAAAATAATTGTATAGAAATATATATAACGTCCGGGGAGGTGTTTTAATGCTATGTTTGGAATACCATCAAAGCTTTAGGATTTTTTATTGTTGAGATTATGAAATGTATATTGTAATTCTATTGGTGATGTGAAATAGTTGGGAGGGATTTCTGGAGCTTCGGGATTGCTCGCTTTGTTGTTGTCTGTGAATGTACATAAGGTTCTACCGTTAAGTATGTCTTGCTGTATGTCTGTACGTAGTGCGTCTACTTTCTTGTGGATTATGTTGGACAGTTGTGGTTTGCCCATGTGGTTGTTTTGGGAGTGGACTGTCTCAAAGTGTGCTCCCATTACGTCTAATTTATTCTGTTCGTCCGTTATTAGAATTTTGTCGGAATCTGTCGAGAGGAGATTGATATTCAGATCAGCTCTGCTAAGGATGGCGGTGTTTGACGCGGGAATTTTTAGGGTGTCAATGTCGTTGTTTTCTTTGTGACGGAATATGCTATTTATTGACGGGAAAAGTTCTTCTTGTTGTCTGAGGGAGATTTTAATAATTTTCTTTTTCCAATGGTTGCTCACCGAGTTTTGGAAAGCTTTTTTAATTTCGTGTCTGGTGTGTTTTAATATTTTTTGCAGATGGTCTATTATAGGATCGTTAGCGGAAGTGTAATTGCGGAGGTCTTTTAATCTATGAATTTGTGTAATGAGTTTACTTTTATCGGCTCTGAGTTGTTTGATTTCGGGTGTGATGTATTTGTCCGTCGAGTTGAAGTTATTGTCTATTTTCGGTACTGCGATATCAATTGCTTTTACGATGTTGTCATTCAGTTTCTCGATATATTCTTCAATTTCTTTTGTTGTCAAGTTTTTATTGTCGGGGATTTCCGTGTCGTCGTTGTCGGTTAGGAAGGTTTTGTATTTTACCCAGTCTACTTTATTGTAATTGTATTTTATGGTCGGGGTTGTTTCGTCAAAGATGAACTGTTCGGCTGTTGGGATGGATATGGTCATAAGGGTGGCTCTATGGTCGCTGTCGTATCTTGATGAGTGTAGGAGGTTGGGACCAGGTATGTCGTGAAATTTAATTCTATTGTCTGCGATACAGAGGTCTATAAAAGCTCCGCTTTTTGGAAAAGAGGGTATTGCGGTACTGTGGAGGGTTGCGCGGAAGTTTCTATAAGCCATTTGTTTAAGGAGACTCCTCGAGCATTGTTTATGGTATTTCCCCAGGCATGATGTTTCGCGTTAAGATCACCTGCTAGCAGGTAAAAATTGCTAGCTTTGTATAATTCTAAAGAATCGAAAAGGGCTCTGAGCTCTATCATGAATGGCATAACTCGCGATGAGATACAATTTGCAATTATTTTGAAATTTGATTTCTACTACTGTAGATTCGAAACAGGTACTGTCTTTGATGCAGTTTAGCTGGATATTTTTGAATTTAATATCCTTACGGATTAAAATACCCGTACCTCCTGCTTGTTTAGCATTTATTCTATCGCGTCTGACAAAGATGTAGTCCTTGAAGTTGAATTTGTGGACTGGATTTAGTTTTGTTTCTGAAAGTAAAGCTACATCTGGTTGGTGTTTATTAAGGAAATCCAGGAGAGTGACTCTTCGTTCATTTGTAATGATGGAGGTTACATTAATTTGGACTATGTGCAATTTTTTTTAAATTAATTTATTGGCTATGTTTACGCGGATATCGGGAGCCATTGAATTAGAAATTGATATCTAAGGCCTCTGCAATGATGTTAATTTTATTCGCGTTCGAGATGATGCTTTCTTTTAGTGAGGATACTTGTGAGTTTATCGCGATAGTAATTACGTTTCTGATTTCTTCGATTAGGGAGGGGTGTGTCGCGTGTGTTTCCTGTGGTGGCGGCCGTATGGGGATAGTTTGTTGCGTCTGTGGGGTTTGTGTCTGTTGGGGTTGGGGGTTTGATTCTACTTTGTTTGAAGCTATGGAACTATATGATATGTGGCTTTTAACTATCTTGTTGTAGGATTTTATTTTATTCTGTGCGACTGTTTTTGATTGGAGTTTACGTTCTTCTATTTATATATTCATTTATTGTTCCCCTCAGGATTACAATCCTATTACATCTCATCTCCTTCCACTCGCAACATCGCATACCCCTAGTTACACCGATAGAGAGAGAGAGCTACTTGTCGCTTTTCAATATCATACGCATGTTACGTTTTAATTACGGAGTTTCGGGGTTTATTTCGCAGGGAGAAGGAGGTGAGCTTATAGGAAAAAAAAAGGAAAGAAAACTGTTAGTTGATAAATAAAATATGTATATTAAGAAGAAGAAACTGTTTTATATATACAAATGTGTGTGTAGTGTGTGTGCGTGAATGTTCGTGTTTATAAAAGAAGTGTTAATGTGTATGTGTGCTTAAATAATAGGTGATATTAATGTAGGTAAGGTATTATCGCTTATTATAAAATTTATTACGCGTGGATCATAGGCTAGATGCACGTCGGTGGGGGGAGAAGCTAGGACAGGGGACGGCGTGGGGATCAGCTTCCATGGTATAGGCTCCGAAAATGTTATTGGGATTAATTTCCATGCGGGCCGGAAATAATCATCAAAGTTTTCTGGGGGTTCTACGTGTTGATATAATGCCTTTGTTAGTTTTTTTAACTGGTGTTTCCTTCCTCCCCGCTTAGTCTTACGCGACTTACACATCTAAAAAAAGGACTTTATTAGTTATATGGAGTATTGCGGGAATTATAGGTAGTTAGCCAGGAGGTGCTGGCGAAGACCGCACCTTCTGGTGGATTTTGGAAGGTGCTGGCAAGGACCGCACCTTCGAAGGGTCTGGAGGAATCTGAGCGCGAGTGGCTCTTTGCCACTCGTATTTATACGGCCGTTTCCTCCATATTTGTATCTATTTTGGATTTTTCTAGGAAATCTTCTTACTTAGTTTTGTTTTCGATTGCGTTTATGTTTGTATGGTGGCGAGCTCCTTCGCAGGTGGCCACCTCGCGACGAGTACGTTCTGTGGTGGGGGCAGCTCCCGCTAAACGCGTTAAGCGTGAGCCGGGAGCGTCGCGTTCCCTTGCATGGGAACGTGACACCTCCCCCCTATGGAAAAAATGAGATTTGAAAAATCTCATTTTTTTTTTTTTTTGTGTGTGTTATAATTTCGCTTGAATTTTAGAGATGCGGCATCTGTCCATGTGGATTATCTTCATTTTTCCTTTGATTCGCACCTTTATATTATTTTTGGGTAAAATCTTTAATACTAGATGTGGTCCGGAGTATTGATGTGCTAGTTTGGTCTTATCGTGAAGAAGTATAAAAACGCTGTCTCCTGCTTTTAATTGTTGCGGATGTATTTTTTTGTCATAATAATATTTTGATTTTTCTTTTGCTGCAATCAAGTTGTTCCTTGCTTGAATTTGTAATTTCTTTAAATTCTTGATATGTTGGACGAGGTAATCTTCATATGTTTCCTCAGGGTCTTCATTTATTAAGTCTTGTATAAATGGTAGTCTTGCCGTATTTCCAAACACCAAATGGTGAGGTGAGAATTTTGTTCCCTCGTGAACACTGGTATTATATGAAAATACAGCAGCCTCTGTGCAATCATCCCATTGATTTTTGTTTGTAATATATTGCTTCAGGTATTCTTTTAGGACATGGTGGGCCCTTTCCAACGATCCATTGCTCTGTGGGTGGTATGCTGAGGTTTGAATATGTGTGATTTTAAATCTTTTTAATAAATTTTTAATTGTTGTGCTTGTTAAGTTTGGACCTTGATCTGTTAATAAGCACTTTGGGCTTCCAAATCTGTAGATGAAATGTTTTAAAAATGCGCTGCTGATGGTGTTTGAAAGTCCAGTTGATAATGGAATAGCCAAAGAGTACTTTGTTAGTAAATCCTGGATTGTAAGGAGATATTTGTTTCCTTTCCGGGTAACGGGTAGTGGTCCGACCATGTCTATTGATACCTTATCGAATGCTCTTCCAGGTGTGTCCGTTAGAGTCATTGGTTGTCTATTCTTTACTCTTACTAGCTTCCGTAATTGGCAGTTTAGGCAATTCTGTATGTATGTAGAGATATCCTTTTTCATATTTTCCCAGAAAAAGTATTCCCTAATTCTTGCGTGTGTTTTGGTTACGCCCTTGTGGCCAGATGGTGCCGAGGCATGAAACCTTTCCAATATCTGATTTCTCTTCGAAATTGGTGGTATTTTTACAAGATTTTGACAGACCGTGACCTGTATTGGAAGGTGCAAGATCTTGTCTTCTAATTGTTCTAATATCGGTTGCCAATTTACTTGGTCTGTCCTTGCTGGTTTACTGATTGAGAACGAACTAATTGTTTCTTCGTAAATTATTTCTTGTAATTTTTCGAAACATTTTACTAACATTCGTTTGCTTATTTGGTTTTGAGGTCCCTTCGTGATTGGGAGTCCTATATATTTCTTCCTGTTGTACATGCGGATGCTAGGTTCTCCGAGGGTCAAATTATTATGCAGGGGAAATTTTGCGAAGTCCTGCAATTGGCGAGCTCCTTCATCGAAAGGTTCTCCTGAAGAGGTGATTAAATACACTAAATTGTCCTTTCTCATATGAAGACAGTCTCGTGTTTCTATTATGTTTGAAGAGATGTTTCCATGTTCTTCGTCTCCCGAGGATAATATCTCTTCTTCTTCAGAGTCCTCAGAGGAGTCTTCGGCAGGGTGATTTTGTTCTTCGGGGTCTTCTGAAGGGCTGTGTGGAGTTTCTGTGATTTGCCAAAGCCTTAAGGATGGCTGGGGGGTTCGTGGGGGTTCTTCGGGATCTTGAGGTTCCTCTTCAGGGGTTTGGGGAATCTCCATTGGCTGCCACTGCCCTAAGGATGGCGATGGAGGGTTTTGGGGGATTTGTGGGGGTTCTTCGGAATCTTGAGGTTCCTCTTCAGGGGTTTGGGGAATCTCCATTGGCTGCCACTGCCCTAAGGATGGTGATGGAGGGTTTTGGGGGATTTGTGGGGGTTCTTCGGAATCTTGAGGTTCCTCTTCAGGGGTTTGGGGAATCTCCATTGGCTGCCACTGCCCTAAGGATGGTGATGGAGGGTTTTGGGGGCTGGTCTTCAAGTTTTGTGAGGGAGGATTTCGGGAGAGCGCATCGGCGTTGTAATTGACTTTGCCCGGTTTATATTTGATTTCGTATTCGAATTCCGCAAGCTTTAATCGCCAGCGGACGAGACGGGATGTAGGGTCCCTAACCTTGTGGAGCCAGACCAAGGGTTGATGATCCGTGATCAAAGTGAATTTTTTCCCATATAGATAAGGGCGGAAATGTTGAGTGCAATACACTATTGCGAGAAGTTCCTTTTCAATAGTTGAGTAATTGATCTCGGCAGGGTTTAATGATCGAGAGGCAAACGCGATAGGAAGGTCCTGCCCAATTTGCCCTTGGCTTAAGACTCCCCCGATAGCATGGTTAGATGCATCGGTAGTAACTAAAAATGTTTGATTAAAATCTGGATATTGCAATACCGGCTCGCTACAAAGAGCTTCTTTCAGGTCTCGAAAAGATTGTTCCTGCTCATTTTGCCAATTGAATTTTATTTGTTTTTTTAATAATAGGGTCAGTGGTTTAGCTAGACCGGAAAAATTGGGAATGAATCGGCGATAATAGCCGCTGAGGCCTAGAAATTGTTTTATGTTTCGCGGGGTTCGAGGAGTTGGGAAATTTTGGATGGCGGATATTTTGCTCGGATCGGGTTTAATTCCTTTTTCAGAAATTATATGTCCTAAATAATGCACTTCTTTGCATAAGAATTTGCATTTTTCAGGTTGAAGGTGAAGGTTGGCGTATCGTATGCGTTCGGCTAGTTTGTTAAATTTAATTGAATGTTCTTGTAATGAGCTTGAATAAAGGACTATATCATCCATATATACGAACATCTCGGTTCCTTGTAACCCAGTTAAAACTGTATCCATTAGTTTTTGAAAAGTTGCCGGTGCATTTTTTAGACCAAACGGCATACGAAGGAATTGAAAATGGCCATGCGGGGATGAAAAGGCGGTCTTTTGAGCATCGTTCTTGTCCATTGGTATCTGGTGAAAGCCAGAAGCCAAGTCCAGCACGCTAAAATATTTAGCTCCTCCCAATTGATCCAATATTTCGGTGATATTGGGGAGCGGATATGCGTTTCCAACCGTCTTTTCATTTAAATGGCGAAAGTCGATGACCATTCGCCATCTTTTGTTTCCAGCAGAATCTGGTTTTTTGGGGACTATCCACAGAGGTGAATTGTATGGAGAGTATGATGGTTCTATTATTTTCTTATCTAATAATTCTGTTATTTGTTTATTTATTTCTTCTCTGTGGATAGGGGGAAATCTATATTGTTTATGGTTTACCGGAATATTATCAGTGGTGTGGATTTGATGTGTGGTTAGCTGAGTTGCCGTTAATTGGTCACCTTCGCAGTAAAAAATATCATTATGTTTTGAAATTATTTTTTGGACGTGCTCTTTCTCTTCAACGTTCAGGTGGTTTGTGTCAATTTGGGAGAAGATTCCTGCTGATCTCGAGGTGTTGACTTGCAATATTTTTTTGGGGGTTTCTTTGTTAATTATATAATTGTGTTTGGGGGGATTTTCTATTTCGTCGATTTCCTCGAGATTCAGCCATGGTATTCTCACATTGAACTCCTGATCCCTTGTGTTGAATATTTTAATAAATGCTTGCCCATTATTGTTTTTTACTACACATTCTCCTGCGAAGATGCCTGGACCGACTTTCAAGCGGGGAATGAAACCTACTTTCACGTGTGGATTTTTAATAAAAACGGGGATCGTGGTGATGCTACGTGGGGGAATTAAATGTTTTGGAGGATCGGCAAAGGGAATTCGTATTGAGCCGAGCGAGAGGCAGTGATCTTGGTACGAGATAGTGGCATTAGCCTTTTTTAAAAACTCTGATCCTAGGATTGCAGAGTATGGTATAGGGAAGTCGTTAGGGACGACGTGAAATTCGTGGGTTTTGTTAAATATTTGGATCCCTAAGGATCCGAGGGTTTTCACTACTTGCGACGTGATACCACTTAGTCTCAAGATCACAGCTTTATTTAAAGGAAGATTAGATACTTGGCTCTTTTTTATTAAATTCGGTTCTGCTCCCGTGTCTATCAAAAATTTAGTGGGTCCTATGGGATGTGAGAGGTCTAGTTCGACGACAGAATCGAAGGTTCCTCTGATATGGTAAGTTCGGAGGAGATTGGGAAGGTAGGACGCCCGATTGTTCCCCCTCGCCGGTCGTCCGTCGGCGGGGGTTTGTTTTCGTTTCCCGAAGTTGAGGGACGATTTTGAGGGTTTTTGAAACACTCTGTATGAGTGTGACCAAGCCGGTTGCAGTAGTTGCAACTTTTCGGCGAGTTAGGGAACCGCATTTTATCATTATTATTATTATTATTATTATTAAGATTATTATTATTATAATGAGGTGCCGGTCTTCGCGGCGTGAAAGCAGGTGCCGTTGAATTTAGGATCGACGGCCTAAATCTAGCTTGTTCTTGTTCTAAATCATTAAAAATATTTATTGAGTGATTATATGCCTCATTAAGGTTATTATAACCTCTGAATTTTAGTAATATTTGAATATTGGACGGAAGGCCCTTAACAAAATATTCTAGAACGAACTCATCTATTTTGGGATCTGTTGGGCGACCTTCCTGTCGTTCTGAAGCTACAATTGTATTTTTTAAATTTTTGACACGCTGGATATAGTCTATGATATGTTCATTAAGACCCTTGAAAATATCTGATAATTGACCACGGTAAAAATATGATGATTTTTGAGGAAGTAGTTTGGTATGAAGAGAATCTAAAAGATTATCGATTGAAGAAAATTCCTCATCTTCTATGATGCAGTAGGCTCTGCCAAAAATTTTTAATCTAATTGATTTGACTAGGTCTGGCTCTTGACAAGGTGAGAGAGCATCCCGAGCTCGTCGACAGGCTTGAAAAAACCTATTGATTGGGATATTACTTCCCGAAAATGTCGGTATGTCTTGAATGACATCTTGAGTTTTTAGTGAGGAAGAGTGATTTTGTGTTAACGATGCTTGAGGGGAGCTGACTTGCCTACTTTTCTCGGTGAGTTGAGTTTGTAAATTTAAAACAGTTTGTGTTAGAATTTTAATTTTATCATCTTCTTCTAATCGAACTTTCTCTCTTTCCGTCTCTAAGAAATCTTCGAAATTTTTCTGTGTTTCTTTAAATTGTTCTTGTTGTTCAGCTAGTAGCTGTTCCTTTTTCTGGAGTTGCTCCAACAATACTTCTACTTCTCCTTCAGTAAGTTTTTGTTGCCGTGTAAGAGGCATTTTTAATATAAATTTCTAACTTTTTCCCAAAGCTTTTCCTTCTCCGCGTATCATGTGCGAAACCCCACCGCTGTCACCAAATTTTTATCTGTTACGTTTTAATTACGGAGTTTCGGGGTTTATTTCGCAGGGAGAAGGAGGTGAGCTTATAGGAAAAAAAAAGGAAAGAAAACTGTTAGTTGATAAATAAAATATGTATATTAAGAAGAAGAAACTGTTTTATATATACAAATGTGTGTGTAGTGTGTGTGCGTGAATGTTCGTGTTTATAAAAGAAGTGTTAATGTGTATGTGTGCTTAAATAATAGGTGATATTAATGTAGGTAAGGTATTATCGCTTATTATAAAATTTATTACGCGTGGATCATAGGCTAGATGCACGTCGGTGGGGGGAGAAGCTAGGACAGGGGACGGCGTGGGGATCAGCTTCCATGGTATAGGCTCCGAAAATGTTATTGGGATTAATTTCCATGCGGGCCGGAAATAATCATCAAAGTTTTCTGGGGGTTCTACGTGTTGATATAATGCCTTTGTTAGTTTTTTTAACTGGTGTTTCCTTCCTCCCCGCTTAGTCTTACGCGACTTACACATCTAAAAAAAGGACTTTATTAGTTATATGGAGTATTGCGGGAATTATAGGTAGTTAGCCAGGAGGTGCTGGCGAAGACCGCACCTTCTGGTGGATTTTGGAAGGTGCTGGCAAGGACCGCACCTTCGAAGGGTCTGGAGGAATCTGAGCGCGAGTGGCTCTTTGCCACTCGTATTTATACGGCCGTTTCCTCCATATTTGTATCTATTTTGGATTTTTCTAGGAAATCTTCTTACTTAGTTTTGTTTTCGATTGTGTTTATGTTTGTATGGTGGCGAGCTCCTTCGCAGGTGGCCACCTCGCGACGAGTACGTTCTGTGGTGGGGGCAGCTCCCGCTAAACGCGTTAAGCGTGAGCCGGGAGCGTCGCGTTCCCTTGCATGGGAACGTGACACGCATAATAACCTAAAAAAAACGGACCTAAAAATATAAAATAATAACAATATATCAAAATAAAATAAAATATAACAAATCAACTATAACGCTCGCCATACCGCTCGCCATAAATACAATATAATAAAATAAAATAAAATAAACATAAAAAAATAAAATAAAATACATTTAATCTATTACATTATGTAAAATAAATAAAATAAATAACTGCCGTAAATTTGTCATCAGCAAGGAAAAAAGACAAACAAATAAAACATAGCATACCACTCTTTTCTCTCACGCACCCACACGCACACACACTCCTCCTCCTACACCTCCCCTTCCCTATCCCGCGGACCCCCTCTTCCGGTCGCTCCCCATTCATCCCAATCCTCCATTTGCACCTTCCCTCCATTCCTCCACCCTCCTCATCCACTTCTCCCCTCCCCCCTCATCATCCAACACTTCCACCATCTTCTCCTGCCAACCTCCTTCCTCATCCAGCCTCATACATTCCTCCCATACATGCTCCCACGTCTCACTTATCCATCCACACACTCTACATTTTCTCTCCTCCTCATCCATCCAATATTTTCCCTCTTTCATACCATTTCCTAACCTAAACTTTGCCACCCTCTGCCATCTACTCTCCCCCCATCCTTTCTTTAAGTATCCCGGCAGACCATCCTTTACCATCCCATACCACTTATTATATCTTGATTTCTTTATCTTTTCCCACCTTTCCTCCCTCTGCCTTTCCTTCTCCCTTTTTACCAGCTCCCCACTTACCTCCTCTCTCCTCTCCTCCATCATTTCCTCCATCTCCTGTATTGTCCACCCCTTATCCTCAAAGAAATCCCGTCTTTCCTTCTCCCACCCTTCTCTTACTACTCCCCTCCTTTCCCTCCCTCTCATCTCTTCCCAACACAATCTCGCTAATTCCCCTCCTTTGCCCTCTCTTAACTTCTTTTCATACCCCCATGCCCTCAACCCCGCCCTGCCCCTCATTAACTCTCTTTGCAATTCTTCCCTAACCATATACCCTGGCGTACACTTTTCTACTTCTAACACCCACTTTAAGTATCTCTCCTGCATCCTTTCCATACCCTCCCTTTCCTTCCACCCCCATATTTCTACTCCGTAACTCATCACCGGCCACACTAATTTATCAAAAAGCCAAATCCTCCTACCCCAGTCCTTTCCAAACCTCCTCTTCCCTATTCCCCACACTTGTCCCATCACTGCCGCCCCCTTCCTTATCCTTTCCGCCACTTGCTCTTCCTGACCCCCATCCCTCTTTATTACATATCCTAGATACCTATACCTACTGACCTCCTCTAGTGCCTTACCTTTCCACAACCACGTCACCTTCTTCCACCGTCCCCCTCCCCTCCTACACCTCATTATCTTTGACTTTTCCGCGTTTAGCTGCAGCCTTTTCCTATCCATATAGCGCTCTAGCGCCCCTATCATCCCTTTCATCCCTTCCTCCTCTTCCGCCAGCATCGCTATATCGTCCGCATACGCTAAGGTGTATACTCTTCTTCCTCCCACTTTCACCCCTCCCCATCCACCCCTTTCGAGTTCCTCGTCTATGTCCGCCAATAACAGCGTGAACAACAGAGGACTTAGCGGACACCCCTGCCTCACCCCTCTTGCTGTCCAAAACATTTCCCCTTCCTCGTCCCCTACTCTTACCTTGCCTCTCGTTTCCCTTAGAATCTCCTCACATCTCCCTATTAACCCTTCCCTCACCCCCTTTCTCCTCAACTCCCCCACCAATACATCCCTATCCACCGAGTCAAACGCCGCTTTCAGGTCTACAAACAACACTACCAACTTTCTTTCCTTCCTCCTCACCTGCCTATTCACTATATGATTGAGCACGTAAATATTATCCATACATCCCAACCCTTTCCTGAAACCCGTCTGACTGTCTGGCAGTATCCTCTTCCCCTCCACTTCTTTTCTTAGTCTTTCTGCCAAAATCGCTGCATACACCTTATATGCCGTTTGCGTTAGCGTTACTCCCCTGTAGTCCCCCACGTTTCTACTTTCCCTTTTCTTCGCTATTGGTACCACTACCCCCTCCGTCCAGTCATCCGGCCATCCTTCCCCTTTCCATACCCTATTGCACACCCTCCATAGCCACTCCTCCACTTCTTCCCCTCCATACTTCCACACCTCGTTCGGTATCCCATCGCCACCTGCCGCTTTTCCCTCTTTCAAACCCTTCACCACCCTGCTGATCTCACCCCTTTCTATTTCCTCTTCTCCATCCTCATCTCTCCTTTTTGCCTCTCCCTTCCTCACCCTCCACTCTACTCCCCCCAATAATTCCCTAAAATGTTTATCCCACTCGTCCATCCTTATTCTTTCATCCACCCGTGACCCTTTCCTCCTTTCCTTCCTTATCAGCTGCCATACCTGCCTTTCCGTTTTTATGCCCTCCACCTCTCTTTCCCACTTTTCCCTCTCCTTTTTCTTCTTCTCCTCGCATAGTTTCTCGTACGCTAACTTCTTCTCCTTTACTTCTATCCCCTCTCCTCCCCTCTTTTTCCATCTCCTCAACTCCTCCCTCACCTTCTTTTTTTCTTCTTTACATTCCTCATCCCACCAACCTTTCCTCTCCCCTCTTTTCTTCTTCCCCATTTCCTCTAATGCCTCCTTTACTCTACCCTTCAATTCTCTCCAATCCTCCTCTACTCCCTTCCCTTCCCCATCCTTCTTCCCAAATTTCCCCCTGAACTCCTCCACCCCTTCTTCCGTCCAACACCCCATCAGCCTTCTCCTCCCTCCCGCACCCCTCCTTTTTCCCCCTACCCTTTCTCCCTTAAGCCATACCGTCAGGGGCAGGTGATCTGAGTCCACCCTTTCCCCAACCTCCATCCTTTTCACCCCATCCCTCGTATCTTCATCCCCAATATATAATCTATCACCGAATTCCCCCTCTTTCCTATGAACGTCCACTCCCCTAACTCATCTCCCTTTACGTTCCCATTTAGTATCAACCACCCCCTCTCCTCTAAATACCCGCACAACCTCCTTCCTTCTGCATTTATCCTCTCATCTTTGGATTTCCTACTCCCTTTCCCTTTTCCCTCATCTTCATCTTCCCCTCCTATCCCACCCCCTTCTCTTCCCGTCCTCGCATTAAAATCCCCCCCTATAATCACCCTCACACCTTTTTCTCTCCCTTCTATCCATTCTCCCAGCACCTCCAACTTCTCCCGCAAGTCCCCATTTACATACACCCCAATTACCTTCCACCATCCCCCCTCTATCCTCATCTTTATACCCATCACCCCCTCCCTTCCTCCCCCTTCCCCCCTAACCGTCTCTATCTCCTTCCTTATTCCCATTAGCATACCCCCCTTTGCCCTCCCCATCTTTTCCTCTTTCCTTGCCAACTGCACTTCCCATACATACCCTCTTGGCATCCTACTCCTTACCTGTTCCCATCCTCTCTCCTCTAGCCATGTCTCCATCAACATTATCACATCCCACTCCTCCAACCCTTTCCAGAAGTCTTCGTCCTTGTTCCTCAATCCCGCCACATTCCAGAATGTCACCTTAACCTCCCTTTCCCTCTTCTTCCCTTCCTTTCCCCCTTCTTTCCCTCCCTCCCATCCCTTTACCTCCCCTGCCCGTTTCCCTGCTCATCTAACCAACTTTCTTCTATTTCGTCCCATTGCTTCAACTTTCCATTCACCCACATTTTCATGTACCCCACCTGTACTCTCCTTCCTTCCCTCCTTTCCTTCTCCGCTTCCCTTTCAATTTTCCACCTTGCTCTTCTCTCTTCCTCCGTCAGGTCGTCATCTAACCTTTCCTTTTTCCCTCTTAACTTATCCCTTTCCCTCATCACCTTCCTTTTCTGTTCCCTGTCCACCATCTTCACCAGTACCATCCCTCTCCCCTCCTTTCCCACCCCTCCTATCTTTCTTATCTCCTTAATTCCCTCGTCCTTCAGACCCATCACCTCCCACACCTTCTTCACCTCAGTTTCCATGCCCTCACCCTCCGCTCGAATCCCCCTTATTACCACGTTGTTTCTCCTCTCCTCCCTCTCCTTTCTATCCTGTTTTACCTCCATCCTCCTTATCCTCCTTCTATTCTCCTCTACTTCCCCCTTCCCCATCCTATCTTCTATCCCTTCTCCCCCCTTTTCCCTCCCTTCCCTCTCTACCTTCTCCACCTTTCCCTCTAGTCCTTCCATTCTTTTCTCTAGCCTTTCCCTCTTTTCCACGTCTTCCCTCCTTTCCTCTTCCCACTTCTCTCTCTCCCTTCTTCTCCCCGCTCTCTCTTTCTCCAGCTCCTCTTTCATCTCCCTCAACTCCTCTTTTATTTCCATCATCTCCGTCATACTCTCCTTCATTTCCCTCATCCCCTCTTTTATTTCCTTCATCTCCGCCATCTCCTCCTTCATTTCCCTCATCCCTTCTTTTATTTCCCTCAACCCCGCCATCATCTCTCCAATCAAGTTCTCCCAACCCTTGCCTAACCCTTCCGTCTCTTTCCGAACCTCCTTCGGCGACCTCTTCGTCTTCGCACTCTTTTTAAATATTCCCCTTTCCCCTTCTCCCTCGTCGTCCCCCTCATCCCCTTGCTCCCTCCCCCTTTTCTTCCATAGGTTGTCAAAACTGCTCCCACTACTTCCTCCCCCTCTCCCTATCTTTTCCGTGACAGTCGGCTTCCCCCCCTCACCCCTCTCCCCCTTCCCACCTTCCATTTCCCCTTCCCCTCTGTTACTCATTTCTTCCTCTTACTCTCACTACCTATACTACCTTCAAATTTCCCGCTTTCCTCCTGACCCTATCGCCACCAATCAGCGCCACCTACCACTCCTTCCCTCTACTCCCGCGTTCGCCTCACGAAGGATGCCGCCAACCTAACCTCCAATCACTCACTCACTTCCACCTTTCTCACACCTTCCAGCTCCCTTTTTCACTCTTCCCCTTTTTTTGCCCAGCTACCCCTATTCCTCTCGCTCTCTTCTCCCACACACTCTCACCTCTCACACCTCTCACTCTTCACTTTCTCTCAACAAACACTTCTCCGCTCACTGTACACGCCAATCTCTCTCGCAACCGGAAACGGAAGTCCACGTTCTTCTATTTTTTGCTTGATTTCTTTTAATTTCGGACATCCTCTGTATGACGCGGGGTGTCCGAATTGTTTGCAATTCGTGCAGTACGGTTTCGACTCTTCGGTATCCGCGGTTATATCTGTTTTTGATCGCGGGCACTCTCCTGGATTATGGGGCGTGTTGCATTTTACGCATCTGTAGTTTAGATTGCAATTCAATGCAACGTGGCCGATACGTTGGCATCTTTTGCATTGAATACGATCTTTTTTAATTAGTTTTTCCCAAGATATGATGGAGTGGAGGACTGTCTTTATATTTCTTAGATTATTAATCGAACTGTTTTGGGAGATTTGAACTATGTAAATTGGGAGATTTCTCCCTTCCTTTAATGAGCGTTGCGTTTTAAATTTTCTAACCGTTACGAATTCTATGTTTTCTACATTTTTGTTCTTGAGGTCTTCAAGGACTAATTCTGTATCAAAGTCTCCTTCTAGATTTTTCAGCAAGACTGTGATAGGTTTTTTCTGTTTGGGGGTGTAGGTGAAATATTCTACGTTACTTAATTTTAGAGTATTGCAAGCTGATTTGAATGCCTCTAGACTAGATGTGTGGATGATGTGTTTGTTATCATTGATTTTTTTCATGGCAAAATTTTTCTCAACGTTTTTCATTAATTCTAGGGTTGTTTTTACTGGGGTAGAGTAGATAATTATTGGTGGATGCTTCGAAATTTTTGAAATTTGATGTGATTGCGTCACCTGGTTTTCGAATCGCGGCTTTTTTGTGGACGTATGTGGAGTTGGCGTTTGGACTATCTTCGAGTCGGCCATTATGGTCCCACTTCCTGTCATCTTGGAGGTTGAGGGAGGTGCTGGCAAGCTGTTTTTTCGCTTCTGCGAAGAGACCTTCAACCACGGATCGTTTGCTGGAGGGTGGACTGGCGCTGGGATGAGCGTGGTTTGTTGTATTGGTGTCTTCTCGGTTGGTGCTGGTCCTTTGACACTTTTCGATGGCCCTGGTTCCGCGATGATTTTTGGTTTTCGCTCCTCCTCCAGTTGTTTTGTCAGGTTTCCGATGGTTTTATTTAGATTTGCGATCATTTTGATCAGTTCTTCGTAGGACATTTTTTCCGTTTCTGTTTGTCTTGGTGTGGTCTGTAGCTTGGAAGGTGTTTGCACTTTCGGTTTTCCCATTGTTGCTGATGGTTCCGCGTTCTTACGTCTGTTGAAATTCGGCTTGAGATTTAGCCGTTTGACGTTGTCGTTTGTTTTTAGCACTTTGTTGACATGTGTCAGCAGTGCTCCACTCTCGTCTGGGAACGTGTTCGTTCTCTTTACGAATCTTATCAAGTCATCGATTTTGTTGGCTTGATTTTCTTGAGAGACGTGACTAGGGGGGAAACCCCCTTGTTGATTTTCTTCACTTTCTATTTTAACTTTGCCCGTATTTTCATCACTGATTGAAGAAACTGTAAATTATTCCAACTGCGATATATTCACACGCGTTGTATGCGGATACTTTAGTGGCGAGCGAACACTGTACACTGTGTATGCGTGGGTTTTCGGCGGCGTTGTGTGTGGGGGTTACTCGGTATACCTGCGGAGCGATCGTAAGGGCACGTCCGACTCCTACGAGGGTTGATGAGCAACTGGGGGATACTGACCACTATACTATCGAGGACGGGACGCTGTTTTAATATTTGTTATTATTACTTATGGGTGCTTATTTTTTGGAACCACCAGAACTTCTCTGGGTCTTCCTTCGCGACGATCTCTTTGTCGTATTTTGTTAACTTATATCTAAAGCGCATTTCCGGATGGTCGATGGTGATGTTACTGTCGTAGAGTAGTCTTTTGTCGTATGTTTTTCTATTGTAATGATATATGATCGGTTGTTTGTAATTGTCTTGTATGAGTCCGTTGCTGTCGAAGTGTATGAATGATTCTGGGGGTGTATATCCTGTATGTCTGGTTGATTCGTGGTATTGTGGGTAGGGGTAGGCTGATGGATATATGTGGCTATTTTCTAATATGTTGGGGACGTTGGCCCAGTGGTTGCGAATGAGTTTGAGTGTGAATATGTTAATTCTAGGTATTTTTGCCATTTCGTAGAGTCTATGATTGCTGTACAGCTTCGTGTAGTTGGATTCGGGTGTTCTGTATTTATTTAAACATGCTCTTATGCATTTTCGTTCAAGGAGTCTGAGCTTTTCCATGGTACTTGCGCTTATGTTGTACCATATTGGTGCGCCGTATGTTAGTATCGGCCGTACTAGGAGCTTGTAGCACAGGATTTTAACATTCGTGTTCAGGTCTTTACAATAGAAAAGTCTCTTGTTTGCTAGGAAGGCTTTCTGTGCTTTGTCTATCTGTATGTCTATGTGGTTGTTGTAGTTCAGTTTAAAGTCTAGATGTACGCCTAGGTAGCGAACCACGTTTTTATGGGGGATTTTTACTGACTTATTGTTGGAGTCATGCAAGTGAAAATCTTTGGAGTATTTTCTGACGTCATAATTGGCATCGGAGATTGTGGAGATATAAGGTCGGAAGAGTATTGTTTCGCATTTATTGACGTTAATCTTAAGTTTCCATGTATGAAAATAATCTTGGATTTTATCAAATGTTTCTTGTAACTGTTTCTGTATTACCGAGGGTTTGTTGTTGTTGACGTATATTAATAAGTCATCTGCAAAAGCTATTGCTTTTTTGTGTGGTTCGCTATTTAGGCCGTACATTTGTAAGAGATCGCTTATGTATATGCTAAACAGGATTGGGGAATTGACGGTGCCTTGTTGTAGGCCGTTTTTTATATTAAATATTTTCGTGGAGGTGTTGGTCCCCTCTGTTACACGAAACGATTTTCCGTGTAACATGTTCCATAACATTTTAATCAAGTGAGGGGGAAAATTTTTCTTCAGCATTTTGAAGAAGAGTCCATCCAGCCAGACTGTATCGAATGCTTTTTCGAGGTCGATGAATACCGCCCCGACACAGTCACCTGCGTTTCTTGCCCAACATATATCGGAGGTGAACTTTGTTATCGCGTGGATGGTGGAATGTTTGAATCTGAAGCCGAATTGTGTTTCGGGGATGATACTATTGTCTATGCAAACTGTGTTTAATGAGTTGTTGATGGTGGTTTCGAATATTTTGCTTATATTGGGCAAGAGACTGATGGGTCGGTAGCTGGTCGGATCGGCACCATCTTTACCTTTTTTCTTCAAAGCCACCAATTTTGCTGTTCTCCAGGCTATCGGAAAGTAAGCGCGGTTTAGGCAGTTATTGAATATTACCGCGTAGTAGTAAATATACCGAAGGGGTAGCCTTTTTAGTGCTGTGTTAGGTATACTATCGAAACTGGAGGATTTTTTATTATTCAGGTGTTTGAATGTGTCTTGTAATTTGAAGTAGGAGGTGAAGAAATTTGTTGGGATTATGTCTGTGTTCGGATTTGATGCGGTATTTTTGTCATGGAAGGTGCATACTGTTTTGTTATTACGTACGTCTTCGTCCAGTTCGGTTCGTATTTTTTGTACTTTCTGTTGAATTGTGTTTGTTAGTTCATGTTTGCCCATGTGCGAGTTCTGTGTGTGAGCCGCTTCGAAATATGCCCCTAATACGTTTAGTTTGTCTTGTGTGTCTGTGATTAGAAAGTTGTTCTTTTCGTCTGTCTGTACGTTGTTTCGGTTTATGTTGGCGTTTATTATATCTGTTTTTGTGTTAGGAATTTTTAAAGTGTCTATGTTGTTTTTGTGTTTCGGTCGGAAGATATTGTTTATCGATGGAAAGAGCTCGTTGGATTTTTGCGTGGAGATTTGAGAGATTCTGTGTTTCCAGTAATCACTTGTCGAATTTTGGAAGGCTTTTTTAATTTCATATCTTGTGGTTTTTCGAAGTTGTTTGAGTGTGGCTATAGTAATGTCGTGTGCACTAGTGTAATTTGAGAATCTTGTTAGTCTGTTTAACAGTGTCAGTAATTGGCTTTTTCGTTTTCTTAATTTTATTATTTCTGTCGTAATGTATCTGTCTGTCGAGTCGAAGTTGGTGTTAGTTTGCGGTACTGCTATGTCTATTGCTTGTGTGATATTTGTGTTGAGCTGTTCTATGTATTTGTCGATTTCGTCTATTGTAAGGTTTCTATTATTCGGCATGTCTATCTTGCCGTTTTGTTCTAAATGTGAGGAGAATTCTGTCCAGTCGGCTTTATAGTAATTATATTTTATATTGGGGGTTGCTTCGTCTATTTCCAGGTAGTCGTGGGTACGTATAGATATTGTTATTTTTACTGCTTTATGGTCGCTGTCATAGTCGGTGGAGTCGAGTCTGTTATGTACGGGTGTGTCGTGGAATTGTAGCCTGTTGTCGGCTATGCAAATGTCTATGAAGGCACCACTCTTTGGGAAGGATGGTGTTAATGTGTGAAGTAGGGAGATTCGGTACGTTATCTCGTTGCGCGATATCCAATTCAGAAGAGCTACGCCTCTATGGTTATTGATGGGGTTGCTCCACGCGGAGTGTTTGGCGTTTAAATCGCCCGCGAGGAGGTAATAATTGTTGTTTTTGTGTAATTCTAATTGTTCGAATAAGGATTGAAGTTCGGCCATGAATTCTTTTTTACAGCTACTAGTCGCGTATCCAGAGATTATAAATAAGTTATTATTATTTTGGAACTTTATCTTGATTGTGGTGGCTTCGAAGGTGGCATTCTCTACGCCGCACAGTGGGCAATTTGGACAAAATCGGATTCAAAATCAAGGAACTTTCGATAAGAATGAGGTAGAGCGATGAAATTTTTTTAAATGAAAGCTGCAACTTTGTAGAATATGGGAAAAATAGGGATATTATTACCATCCAATCATTTCAACGAAAAAATGACTTCATTAGTTTTTGTCACAAAAATCTATTTTTTGCAAAATCCTGAGGTCGTAGACAAATTTTGACACCAGATTTGAAATCAGCGTAAAAAAATCTATGGGAAATGATGTATAGCATGTTAAAAAAATTTTTTTACCGTGCGTGGTATTGGAAAACCCATAATTTTCTTGAAATTGTGCAAGTTTAACGAATTTTCTCAAGGTTAAAAAACGTTCGTACCATAATCTCCCTATTTTTCCCATATTCTACAAAGTTTCAGCTTTAATTTAAAAAAAGTTTCATCGCTCTACCTCATTTCTATCGAAAGTTCTTTGATTTTGAATCCGATTTCGTCCAAATTGCCCACTGTGCGCCGCCCCGCTGGATGGACTTGAATTTAATATTATTTCTGACTAGGATGCCTGTTCCCCCAGCCTGTTTAGCATTGGATCGGTCGTTTCTTAGGAATGTATAATTTGTAAATCTAATTACATGTCTAGGACTTAACTTAGTTTCACAAAGAAGGACCACATCCGGATCGTTGGACGCTAGATACTCTGCAAGGGATGCCCTTCTTTCATACGATATTAGTGAATTTACGTTGATTTCGGTGATTTTAAGACTATTGCATCGAAGTTTCTCCGCATTATTTTGCCGTGTGTTGTTGGTCGTGGTGGAATTGAATGTTAAAATTCGAGATCTAGTGCATGGGCGATGAGATTGATTTTATTGCTGTTCGATTCTAATTGCTCGAGGAATCGGGACATTTGGATGTTAACAGCGGACTCTATTGTTCTTTTAATTTGATCTAATAATGGGTTTTGATCTGTGATAGGTGTATTGTCTGTTTTCTGTGGTTCGGGGGTGGGTGGCTTCGGGGTTGTGCTTTCTTTTAAAAGCGAACTGAATGAAGACGTACTCGAGCTGCGGCCGCGCGGGGACGACAAACGGAGCGTTCCGCGAATCCCGCACCTCCTCTCCGCGCCCCGCGAGCCCAGCCGACGCAGGAAACGTCACCAATTCACGATCTTTTGCTGGGCCGCGGCCGTTACTGTCACGGTGCGCGGTGGTAACGCGAACACTACTGAGACTTCGGAGTTTGTTAGAATAAGACGTATCTTATTCTAGGAGGACTCAGGATGGACTTAATGCGTTCGGAGAGGTTTTTAGTATGACAACTGGTTTTGGCTTTATTTGAGGGTACTTATATATGTGGATTTTGGGCGAGAGTGGGGGTTCTTTCCCATGTCTTGACGAATGGGGAAGAACCGGGTGTTCGTATCTTATCACGTCGGAGAAAGTGGAGTGTTTTTTATCTAAGAAATAGTTTTTTAGATAGAACCGAGTGTTCTCATCTTATCGGGGGAAAAAGGGGCGCTTTTCCTTATCTCATATAGAAATAGTTTCAGAGGAAAAGCGGGTGGTCTTCCTAATCTTACGACCAAGTGTTCCTATATAAAATATAGGTTCTGGTTGAGATTAGGGTGTCACAGCAGTCGAGCTTCGCTGTCCTTTTCTCCGTTCGACAGGAGATCACAGAAACCGTTTCGTGAAACCTGAATGTCTCTGACCGGACCCGAGTTTTGAACATTAATAGCGAGCGTAGAATAATTTTATTCTTTTTGTCAAAATTTCATTTTCTATTTAAACTAGTTTGTCATTGAAACTCATTAATAGTTTTAAATAGTACTTGAAATATTTAAAATGATATTGAAATATTGGAATATTACAATTTGCTGAATATTTGGCCGAACAAGATAGTAAAAATGCTCTTCAACATATTTGAACGTCAAACGCGTCAACGTTGCGTCATTCGATTTTCGGTCAATTTTGTTCAATTAATTGCACGCAGAAATATTGAAAAAATTTGACGAATTACGGTTATTGATATTCATATTTGAGAATTTCTCCCGATATTTCGGTTTAATGTCATATTTACGAAATATGAAAGACACGTAAAAATTCCACAAGTGCAGGTTTTTTTATAGAAATTGAAGAAGGACATCGATCCTATTTTCACAGTAGCAACTGTTACGTCCCAGATGGGGCTGTTTATAATTTTCCGGGGATAAGGCGCAGTTTCGAACCTACCTGCGTTCACCGGCTTTGGTTCGGGAGATTGAGGGCTGGTTAAATAAATTGTACTTTAGTTTTATATAAAAACGGGAAATAACCGGTTTATTTAGACTCTAGTTCTGAATCAGCTCATACATGGGTGAATCCTTATAGCACATACGCTAGAGCACTTATAACAAATCGCTTAATAAAACGTTTAAATTACCGAGTCGCTGGTAGACGCTCGCAGGTCGTGGTTGTGGGGTTTTTGGGCGCTCGCTGGTTGTGGGCGTTGAAGGGGCGCTCGCTGATTGTGGGCGTTGAAGGGGCGCTCGCTGATTGTGGCCGCTGGACGCTGGGGCACACGCGGACACTTTACGCAAGGGTTTTCGAATTTCGGTGACACTGTTTTACTGCCGGCGCGACGCGTGTATGATATAAGGGCCTGTCGACGGAACTGCACAGTAGCACTGGTTTTGAACAGAGTGAATTCTAATTGAAGAGCTGGTCTCCTTTTTATAATGTGGGCGGTCCTTTGTTTTCTTGAAGTGCTGGTTTAGCATTTCTGCTTCCCGATCTTCTTGATGTTTCTTGCTTCGTCAGCTGTGTGTTGCCAAGATGAAGTCGTCGTCTTTTCTTATGGTTCGGCGTAATTTGATATCTCCCTTTTTTGCGTCTAATTTGTAATCTGGTCTTCATCTGCGTGTCTTGCAGGAAGATCAGTCGGCGTATCTCTAACCGCGTCGGGTTGTCACGTATATTTTGATCTTATTAATTTTCCCGTGTGCTAGTACTACTGGTCCTTGTTTAGGCGTTTATCGGCGAACCGTGCGAACCGCCGGACGTGACACTATCATTTGGTTAAATGAATCTTTGAACGTAATCCACTTTTCAAGGCAGCCGTCGAATCTCGGGAGGTCTATTTTGGGTAAGTGGACTCTGCTAGATGTCGCGGACGCGGATGGCGCGAGGGAATCGGTGGTGACTCTAATGTCCGGACGTGATTGTGCGTCGGCTCTCTGTAGCCTCTCCAATAAAACTTCCGCGCTGGCGATAACGTCGTCGTAAATTGCCATGGTCGCTTCTCGTTCGGCCTCGACTTCGTCGGGATCTTCATGTTCGTGGAGTTTGTTTTGTATGTCGTTGAAGACCTCGAATTGGCATCGCAACCGTTCGACGCGAAGCCGGAGTTTTGCGCGTTCGAGATCGGAATCTTGGAAGCCGGTTATGTAATTTGAGACATTCGGACCCATGTGTTGTCCTTGATCGTGATCCCAAGCAAGGTTGGCTGCTTTGAGTGCTGTCGGCTAGGCTGCTTCGACTGTGTTGACAGTGTTACGTCCCAGGTAGGACGGATTATGTTTTTTATGAGATAGGACGCAGTTTTGAACCTACCTGCATTCACCGGCTACGGTTCGGGAAATTGAGGATTGTTTAAATAACTTGTATTCTTATTTTTCCAAAACAAACAAAATTATTGATTTATTCAAAATTAGGTACTGAATCAGAAGTTTTAAACATGATTTGACAAATAGAGATTATGTGTAGTTAACGCATAAACTAGATAAATATTTCGTTCAATAATAATAATGTTAATTTACCGAGTTGTTGGGTTCGCTTCGTTAAGTGGACACCGCAAGTCCACAAGTCGCAGGTTCCGCAGATCGCAGTTACCGCAGGTGGAAATACCGCTAATCGCAGTTGCTGCGGGTAGCAGGTTGCAGGTTCCACCAATTCCAATATCGCAGCCGCAGGTCGCAGATTTCACCAATTCCAATTATCGCTTCTTTTAAACTTTATAAAACTTTCACTGAACTTGAACTTTACTGAAACTTTATTAAAACTGAATTGACACTTCTATGACGGACTGATCCGGTCCAAACTTTATGACGGAATGATTGATCTTTGAAGTATTGGTTCCCTTTTATAGGATGGACAGTCCATTGTTTCAATAGGATATTGATTTGATCTTTTATCTAATGCGCGTCATTCTTACCATGGGATTAGTGTGCCTTCGTGGAACTTGGCGCAACTGGACACACTTTCTGCTTATTTTTCGGGGTGTCATCGATCTTTGCTGCGTCTCTCGCAGGAGGATAATTGGAATTGTTTTGTTCGCTATCTAATTTTCTAGAAATTTTAACGCCTATCCTAATCCCATTTATCTTCTTCTCCTTGCGTGACATTATTGGGTTTCAACAATAGTTCATAATAATTCTTTGTCTGAAGTTTTATTCGTTTGATTCTTAAGCGGTCGAATCACCGGACATGACACCGTCTTACTTCCTAGAATCTTAAGGCTTATCTTAATCTTATTTATTCTTCTCTCCTCGCGTGGCATAATTTTTATTTGAAGTTTTATTTGTCTTATTCATGAGCGATCGAACTACCGGACGTGACAACAGCTTGGCTGCTTCGGCTCCGTTGTCAGCTTGGCTGCTTCGGCTCCGTTGTCAGCTTGTCTGCTTCGGTGTTTAATGCACTTGTTGTTTATCGTACACACACTGTTATCACAGATCACTGGATCCGGCTCGAAGGACCATGTTTTGCGATGCGACTATCGAGTTTGCCGCGCGGATCTCGACCGTATATCCACCCGAGGGTGTAAGGCTCGGATTCACCGTTGTGAACGCGTCGCGTACCCGTGTCGCCGAAAAGCTACCCGCCAATTTAATATTGGGTAACGGGATCCGATTGAGTGTTCTGTAGTTATGTACGAATTGCAAGTGTCTGATAATAACGCAATGACTGCTACGTTTGCTTTGCGAGCGTTTGTTACGAACGGAAGACTCTGACAGACTGCCCCGGGGTCCGTTTGCTGGCCATCTCGTTGGTGTCCAACTCTTCCAAGGGATGGGCCCGAAAATCCCGAAAGACTCATCCCCATTCGTTGATTGACCTGAGGGAGGCGGATCTTCCGGACAGTCCTCCACGGTGGAGGTGGAAGTCCTTACCCCCTGGTCAATCACAGAAACTTCGGAAAATTCTCGAACGACGGGACCCCGGTGCAGCGTGACGAAGCGACCCGAGTGGCCTGCACATGGTGGTGCAAATTTGTGGCCCCTTGTCCCGAGTGGATAGATGTCGATCGGATTCTGAAACAGTGGGACCCGTGTTTGGTCTGAACCAGATGGCCCAAGGGGCTGCGAACGCGTGTCTCAGACCCTCACGGGCCTTGAAGATGACAAGGGCGTGAGGGCCGGGCGTAACGAAAGAGACTATAAGGCTACGGTCACGTCTCGAAACCGAACAACATACATTGTAACGTGCGCGCCAGTCTTTAACTGCTCTGTCCTCGTTACAGCATTCGAACACGGCTCCGAAAATTATTCCAAGTCGAATAAACCGCCGAATAAAAACAGAGATGAAGATGAACACTTTATTTAACGCTAAAGATGAATCGCTCAACCCAATGAAAAATTATCTTTATTCGTCGAATAGATTCATTATGTGTGGAATAGAGATAACATAATTATTTTTGTTTTACGCGTAACAAATAATTTTTTCATCTGTTATTCGCTGTGTGAAATGTCTATTTCAATAAAAATTTGCCCATCTTTGCTCCTACGACGTGATTCTCTCTCAAACTCTATATTATTCGGAATAATACGTTAAATAAACGTTACTCTGGTTTTCAACATATTTCTGTTCCCACAGATCGATTCTTGGAACAATTATCTATTAAAAAAGTGTAAAGAAATAATGTTTATTCATGAAATATTTTTAAATTACAAATTGAGGTATCTCAAATGAAAGGCTATAGCCGGGTTTGGGGGTCAAATTCGCCCCCGGCCCTATTTTAATCTAATTTGAGCCATTCGATAGCCTACCAAAATAGAGACCTTTCAGCCAAATTTCAGCCTGATAACTCATCTATAAGGTTAATTATAGAGGAAAATCGAAAATCCAGTTTTTGGCCCATTTTCCCCATTTAATGACAATTTAAAATTATGAAAAAATCTGTCACATTTTGGATACCAAGACATATTTTGAATCGTTTTCAGATTTTTCCGTTGCAAATTCGGGATTCGAACATGGTCCAAAAAGTCTACAGAACAACCCCAAAACACCCGCAATACATTGCCAAAACATGCGCAAAACAACCGCTAAACATGGCCAAAACACCCGTATAAGAATCCCGAACATGGTCAAAACAGCCAGCTGCGGGTGTGCTACGACCAAGTCCCCCTCCGTAGAGTCACTTGCCCGCTCAGGCACTGGCTGTCCGTCGGGCATGGAATGCCCGCTCGGGCACTGGCTGCACGCCGGGCACGGGATGCTCGCTCGGGCTCGGGTTGTCCGCCGGGCACTAGCTGTTTTGCGGGTATTTTGCGCATGTTTTTTACTTCCAATGTTTTGCGGTTGTTTTGGTCATGTTTTGCGCGTGTTTTACGCATGTTTAATATAAATTAATATTTTAAATATTTTTAAATTACAAATTGAGGTATCTCATATGAAATTTGAAGTAGAAATTGATTTTCCTAAAATTATGCTTTAATAATTACTTACGTAAAATATTTCTACGAATTTTTGGTCCTTGATATTAGTTTTACTTTCAATATTTTAAATCTTAAAAAGCAACACTAAAAAAAAAATATCTGTTTAATTCGAATACGTTCGTAGGAGAATGTAACATTTGATAATCGATATGGTTCCGTGATGATTCACCTTCTCACCGACGAGAATTTCCTTGGTGACCTTCTGCACAGACGAGATACCGTCGTTGCGTTCTGTTTCTTACTCCAGCCAAAATCTATCCTAGAGGGCAGTACAAATCACCGTATCTTTCGAGCGACACATTCTCCCGTAAGGCTGGCAGTCTTTCTAAATATCTCATCGGTGTCACAATCTACGCTTGCAGTTTCCTCCAATCCCACGTCGACAGTCCTTCTACTTTGACGCCACCGGATGAGATCACATTTTTTGCTCTATATTATCGATATCATGAATTCTGACGCTACAGTTGCCGTCACCAGAGTCTGACATCTGCCGTCACCAGAGTTCTGCGCATCTTCGCTCTTATTGGCTCCCTTCCCAATGCACTACGCATGCGCACAGCGGACTGATGTGACGCTATGTCCAGCAGCGGCATTCGCAACCAAATACACGGTGTGACAAAGTGTTCCGAATGCGAATTTCAATAGCGAAAGCTTGTACGCATAGTTTATAGCTTATACATATAGTATTTATAGTTTATTTATACACGTAGTATTTATAATTCATAGTTTATATTTTACAGTTTTTTATATTTTATAGTTTTTCTAGTTAGTTTTACATAAAAATTGAAAATGGACAACGAAGTTCCTGGTCCGTCAAGACTGTCGCCAACGAAAATAAATCCAACAGGAAAGGTAAGCTCGCGTTGTACACAAAATATAAAAATATTTCTTCTTTTTTTAATTAATTAAAAATCTGTATTTTTTCTGTCTCTAGTTCGTTGGATCTTCGCAGAAGAAGGTAATTGTAAATTTGTACAAAACAATGAAAGAACAGCCGGAAATAACATATATAGATCTTATTGCGCGTCTGTCGGAGATGACAGGCATTGGGCGCACAACCATTAGAAAAACAATTTCGGAATATAAGGCGACCGGCAACGTATCATCGCCTAATAAAAAAAGGCCGCGGATGAATATTTTAGAAAAAACTTCCGATGAAGATATTTTTGCAATCAAGAAGAAAGTGCACGAATTTTGGTTCCGGCGGGAGATCCCAAACATGAAGAAAATTTTGGAAGCTGTAAACAGCGATGAGAACCTGCCATCCTTCAGCGAGACAACGTTGTATCGACTTTTAAAGCGGATGGAATTCAAATTTGTAGTGAGGAAGCGCAATAGCGCCTTAATAACCCAGCCATACATCCTTTGCTGGCGACAAGAATATATTCGAGGGATTCGGAAATACCGAGCAGAAGGCCGTTCCATTTATTTCTTGGATGAAACGTGGATCAACGCCGGGGACTTCCGAAGAAAATTGTAGGTGGGCAAGAGCGTCAGCTGCCCAAGAAACGCTGTAGAGAGAGGCCTGTCAACGGGCATACCTGCTCCTGCAGGAAAAGGTAAGCGATTGATCGTTTCGCACGTCGGATCAGTAGACGGGTTTGTACCTGGGGCCCTCCTTTGTTTTGAAGCGAAAAAAAATACTGATGATTATCATAATGAGATGAATGGGGACACATTTTTCGAATGGTTCCGCTCATTTTTGCCCATGCTGCGAGATGGGGCCGTAATTGTTATGGATAACGCTCCATATCATAGCGTTAAAGTAGACAAATACCCAACAATGGGGTGGAATAAGAAGCAAATTGCAACGTGGCTGGAGGGTAAGGGGGAAGTGGTGGACCCACAGATGTTGAAACCTGAATTGTTCAAATTAGTCGATAAATACCGGCAACCATGCAATAATTATGTTATCGACGAATTTGCAAAGCAGCACGGACATATTATATTACGCCTTCCCCCTTATCATTGCGAACTAAACCCCATTGAATTAGCATGGGCAAAGGTTAAAGATTACGTAAGAGCGCGTAATACAACGTACAGGTTGGCAGATGTTCGTCAACTTGTACTTGAAGCCATCGCAAATGGGTCCGCTGAATCTTGGCAGAATTTTATTCGCCACACGATAAAGGAGGAGGACAGGTTAGTGGAGCTCGAGCAAGTTACAGAATCCATTTTGGATGATGATAACGGTGAGTGGTTGAACGCGTCTGATGCCTCCGACTGCGACATTTAAATAGTGTAATTTTTGGTGTAATTTTTAGTTTCATTTTTGGTACAAGTTTTAGTGCAATTTTTAGTGTAATTTTTAGTTTAATTTTTGGTGCAATTTTTATTGTAATTTTTAGTTTAATTTTTAGTGCAGTTTTTAGTGTAATTTTTAGTTTAATTTTTGGTCCAATTTTTCCCACAATCCCCAAGCCCTCCAATAATCCCTCCTTATCCATTCCCGATGGAAGAAAACCACCACCTTCTCGTGGTTTCCATTGAGCAACGACACCTTTTTTTATAAACGAAGTTATAATTAAAAAGGTGCCGTTGGCCAAGAGTGGTTATATTATAATGTAGTTCTCCTTATAATAGGGTCATTTAGTCGTATACGAGATTTGCTGGTATTGTTTTGAGACCACCGGTATAGACAATCGACCATTTTCCTTGACCGTAGCGGTGCACGGCTGACGATACTTCTTTTGTTGCGCACGTAAAACCAATAAAGCAGTAAAGTCATTTTTGATTTTGCAGATGCCAGGGACGGTTTTATGTCCTAATCCTTGACGTCTGCAAGCGGACCGTCCTAATTGTTATTACGGTCGCCAACCGTGTGCCGCTATATCCACTTATTGCGGGCAGAGGTTCTGGTAATCGTCACTTAAGGGGGCCGGCAGGTCGACTCTGTGTAACCACACACATACATGAAATCCATATACTTATATGACTTGCAAGGGTCAAAATCTTGACAAATTGACGCTTCAATATTGCAATGAGCAGTTTAAAAGTGGTCACTTGGGTTTCCTAAAAGTCCAATCTAGGTCTGTCCAGAGCCCAAATTGCGAATTGCTACCTCATCGTCGAGTAATTTGTAATATTCGGCAGAAATCTCGCTTTCTGAAGCAAGGATGACGTCACAAGATGGCTGCCGCAGAGAGATTCTCTTAATTTCGAGAGATTTAGTGTTCGTATCGAAAAAACGCTCTGGACAGACGTAGCAAAGACATGTACGAACACGGTGGTATGCATTTTTAATTGATTACTTACTTATTTAAGGCGTAAAATGTCTAGAAAAAAACGCACCATTTCGCGGTTCCGCTTACTAGCGCCCCGGTCTCCCCGCGGCAAACGCTGTACCTTGCGATAGAATACGGTCGATAATGCAGATCGATATTACAGGTTTACATATGTACGATATGTATGCTGACGAATATTGCAAATTACTTACCCCCCGAAATGTTAAAAAATGTTAGAACAACTTTGATGTTTCGTGTAAATAAATGTTTACAAGCCTGTGGTGGACATTTTGAACATTTAATTTAAAGTCCTTTTTATTTCGTCACGAATAAGCAAAGGACTCAAGCGCGTATAATTCCATAACGCTATTTCCGAGCGGTTCAAGTACCTACAACTCGAAACTTCAAACTGTTATATCTCATCATGGAAGTATCTGACAAAAAAATGTTTCAGACAAAATTGACTTGTTTTTTCCGGTAGAATCTAAATATGTAACATTTTATAGGGGGTTCCATTTAAAATTACAAAGGTACCTCCCCTCCCCCGTTAAAGGGGAAGGGAGGCCACTTCACGTTTATGTAGTCAGAAAGGCCCTTCAGTTCCATGCAATTTAAGACTAAGAACTTTAAAATCGATGGCATAGTTTTCGAGATATTGAGCTGTTCAGAGTTATGTGGGCAACCCTGTATATATATATATGATATTATTCAAGTTTATTTTACGTTTAGTCTTTAGTTGTAAATTTGTATTTGTTTGTTTTTTAACTTCAGATTTGACATCTAAAGTAAAAAAATATGACAAATTTTGTTTAATTTTTTATGCGCTTTGTGGCATAAAAAAAGCTGCTTTAATTTCATTTTGAATATAATTTTCTTTCTGACAGGAAGTAAATTCCGGCTCATTTTCATAAACTGATTCAATTTAATATAAATCAAATGATTTCCTTAGCTTTTGCGTACACGTGACTGCCGTTCGAGTTTCATTTCAGAGATATTAGCGAAAAACTGCAAAGGTAATGTGACAACGAGTCCTGCATATATCTACGCGCCCGTGGCAATGTACGTGTTAGCATGTGTTGGTCGGCTGAATCGGGCTCATGCAGAAATCAGTTTCACGAAACGCTTGTACATTTACGGGATTGATGACATGGCAACAGTGAGGCGAAGGATGATATGTGGCAACCATGTCTAGTCGCTAGCTTTCTCTCTCAATTTTCGTTTCTCTCTTCCGCTACTACTCAAGTCGGCATTTTCCAAAGTTTTATATATGTATACAATATATAAAACCGAGAAGTTAGCCGCGTCGTCTTAGTGACGACGATACAACGAAGGCCATCCGGCGCGATGTCTCGATATCGTAACATATCGATACTCGTAACACTATATTTGACAAAGTGACGAAGTTTCTGTCAAACTCAAAGAACTTTCGATAGAAATGAGATAGAGCTATGATTTTTTTTTAGAAGTTAAAATATTGCAAAATAAGAGAAAAATAGAGAGACTATGGTACAAACATGTTTTAACTTTGACAATAAACTTGGAATATTTAACTAAAATTGTGATTTATCCAATGCCATGCACGGTTAGATTTTTCTTGACTTTCTGTACATCTTTTCTCGTAGACTTTATCACGCTGACTTCAAATCCGATCAAAAAATTTGTCTGTCACCTCAGGATTTTGGAAAAAATCGATTTATGCGAAAAGAAACTAATGAAATCACAATTTTTCCGTTGAAATGATTTCATAACCCTCTAGTTATTTTGATTCAGAGGCCAAAATGTGAATTTCGCGAGGCGTTCGAAACAAGCGTGGCGTCACGAGACGCTCATGCTCCTACAGGCCTCTCTGGCGGACAACATGCTGCCGAATATTGCTAATCATTTCTCGATGATGGAAGAGTAGGACTGCTGAGGAACTTTCCCGCCTAGATTGAACTTTTATCTAGCTCTTTTCACTATGGAAAAGTCCCGTCTCTGCATTATTGCATTATTATTATCTTTGCATTATTAAGAAATGAGAGCGGGACTCCCGTACCCTTGCAAACTCGTGTACGGTGTGCGGAACTAGGGAGGGGATGCGCCTTAAGGCGGTGGCCCCGGCGCGCATCCCCTCACTAGTTCCGAACACCGTACACGAGATTTGCAAGGGTACGGGATGCCCGCCCTCATTTGTTAACAATGCAAAAATAGTACTGTTCTGTAGTCAAAATCGCTAGATAAAAGTTCAATCTAGGGTGGAAAGGTCCTCAGAAGTCCTACTTTTGCGTTTTTTAGCCGTAATTTGCAATATTCAGCAGCATGCTGATTTCGAGTGTTGTCGAGTGACATTATCGTAAATATCGAGAGATTCAGAGCTCGTATGGAGTTCGTAGGAACTTTTCACCATAACGGGAACATATAGGATCTTGTTGGTAAGAGGAACTTTATTTGGTATCTGCACGTGGCGGCAGACTCAGTGCGACTGGTGCCTAGGGAGGACGCCGAACGTGTCTCGGAGAAAGTCCCTAGACACCTAGAGTCGTGCTCCTACGTATTGGCGCCCGCTGCGTCGCCTAGCGGATGCACTAGGGAGTCAACGATACTCCCTACACCACCCCCCTCGCCAGTAATGGCGGGTGAGACGCAGACTGACATGCCAATTCTGCTCTTTGGTTATAACTCTAATATCGCGCTATATATATAAAAACAAAATATAACATATATACATAACACGGTGCTATAACTACGAAATATATACAAACGACTATTTAAACTTTGCAGGAACAAGAACTTATATGTAAACATAATATTTATCGGTAGACAGGAAAATTGCTCTGTCTTCGGGAGGCTCTAGCTGGTATTGCACATGATGGTTCGGTACCACTAGTTCTCGCTGACCAGAAACGCTGGCTTAAGCCTGTCCTTGCTAACGTTTACGTCGCGTTGTCCTATTCTAAGTACAAAGTTCTTATCACTACGGCTTAAAACTAAATATGGTCCCTCGTACGGTGGTTGTAGCGGTTTTTTAACCGCGTCGCGACGCACCAACACGTGCGATACCGTGTCGAGGTCTTTGAACACGAACACCCGTCGATGACCGTGATGCGCCTTCGGAGCCGGCTTAAGCGACTTCATGTGGTCTCGCAGCTGCTCCACGAAGACGGATAGCCCCACCTGGTCGTTGCCCGCAATCAGGTCGCCGGGTAGACGCAGAGTCTCCCCGTAGACCACTTCTGCTGGTGTCGTCCCGCTGTCCTCTTTGACTGCTGCCCGGATGCCGAGCAGGACTGCCGGAAGCGCCTCCGACCAGGTTTCCTCCTGGCGGCACATGATGGCCGCTTTCAGCTGCCGATGAAGACGTTCCACGGCCCCGTTGGCCTGTGGGTGGTAAGCTGTCGTTCGATGGTGTTCCGCTCCCAGCGCTCGTGCCCATGTCTTGAATAGCACGGACTCGAACTGCCGCCCCTGGTCTGTCGTTATCCTCAGTGGAACGCCGTAGCGCGAAATCCAGCCCGCGAACAGCGTTCGCGCGACGGTCTCCGCGCTGATGTCAGCCACTGGAAACGCCTCCGGCCATCTGGAGAAGCGGTCGATGGCAGTGGTCCAACGATGTCCACGTGGATGTGGTCGAAACGCGCGGTGGGAGCTGTGAACTCCCCGACCGGCGCCGACACGTGTCGTGAAATCTTCGCCCGTTGGCACCGCATGCACGTCTGCGCCCAGGTGCGGCAATCCTTCTTGACGGACGGCCAGACGAAGCGCTGCGTGACCAGCCTCACGGTTGCCTTGGGTCCGGCGTGTGCCAGACCGTGTAGGCTGTTAAAGATGGCTCTGCGAAAAACTGCCGGCACGAGTGGGAAGGCTGGCCGGTGGAAATGTCGCAGTCCACGTCCACGCTGGGCTGCTGGAGGCGGATCTTCTTGATGACCAGGCCGCGGGGGTCTGCCATCAACTGCTGCAGTTCGGCGTCCGAACCTTGCGCGTCGGCGAGCTCATGAAAATCCACCGGTGCAACCACTTCCTCGATGCGCGATAGGGCACCGGCGGTGGTGTTCTCTGCGCCCTTGACGTGCTGCACATCTGTGGTGAATTGTGCGATGTAGTTTAGGTAGCGGAACTGAATGGGTGTGCATTTCTCCGGCTTCTGACTGAGGGCGAAGGTCAGCGGCTTGTGGTCGGTGAAAATGGTGAAATTCCTGCCTTCCACCGCGTGGCGGAAATATTTCACCGCCGCGTACATTGCCAGCAGCTCTCGGTCGTACGCGCTGTAGTTCCGCTGCGCCGGGTTCAGCTTTCTAGAAAAGAAAGCAAGCGGTTCCCAGGTACCTTGCCGGAACTGCTGCAGCACTGCTCCCAACGCGATGTCCGAGGCATCCACCATCATGGCCAGTTTGGCCTTGGCTGACGGATGCACCAGTGTGGTTGCAGCTGCCAAAGCCGCCTTCGTCCTCGTGAACGCCGAGTCTGCCTCCGGTGTCCACTCCACGGGCTCGCTCTTCTTGCCTGATGACAGGCAAGCCACGAGTGGAGCTTGAATGTTTGCCGCCCCAGGGATGCACCGCCGGTAAAAGTTTACCATGCCCAGGAACCTGCTGAGTTCGGCTTGGTTTACCGGCTTGGGGTAACGAGTGATGGCCTCCACCTTATTGGCCAACGGGCAAATCCCTGCTTTGCCGACCGTGAACCCGAGGAAAGGCACCTCCGGAACGCTAATTTCGCACTTTGCCGAATTTATCACTACCCCGAACTTGGCGAACCTCTGGAACAATTGTTCCAAGTGTCCGAGGTGTTGCTCTTTTGAGTCCGACGCGACCAGCACGTCGTCAATGTAAACATAAACAAAGTCTAACCCGCGCACTACCTCGTCCATAAAACGTTAGAACGTTTGCGCGGCGTTACGCAGTCCAAAAGTCATTACCGGGAATTCGAATAACCCGAACGGCGTAGTGATCGCGGTCTTATGAATGTCTGCTTCCGCGACCGGGATCTGATGGTACGCGCGCACTAGGTCTATTTTCGAAAATACCGTTTTCCCGTGCAAACTCTGCACGAAGTCTTGAATGTGCGGCACTGGGTACGCGTCGGGTACCGTCCTAGCGTTCAACGCGCGATAGTCCCCGCACGGACGCCACTCACTATTCTTTTTGGGCACCAGGTGTAACGGCGATGCCCAGGCACTTTTTGACGGACGAGTGATGCCCTGTTGCAGCATATACTCGAATTCCCGCTTCGCCGCCTTCAGCCGGTCCGTCGCGAGGCGCCGCGGTCGCTGCGATACGGGAGGTCCCGGTGTCGTCACGATGTGATGCTTCACATCGTGTTTCACCGCACTGCCACACACTGAGGGACGCGTAATACCCTGGAATTGTTTTAACAGCGCGTATACCGCACTGGTGCCACGCATTGAGCCGATTCGACCGTGCCGGTCGGTATTGTTCCGGTTACCGATAGGCCGGTGATTTTGTCGATCAACCGACGGTCCTGAACGTCCGGCAGGAGACCGAATCGGGCTAAAAAGTCCGCACCAATAATGGGTCGCGAAATGTCTGCAATAATAAACGTCCACGGGAATGCCCGGCGTAATCTTAAATCTACATTAATCACTACGTGCCCGTAAGTGTTAATTAGTGAACCGTTCGCCGCGGTCAGCAGGTAGCTCGATTTCGTTCGCGCACCTCTCGTGTTGCTGTCCTCTCAGGGCCGCTTGTCGCCATCAGCGACTCTGTGGGTCGTTTCCCGACTGGAAAGTACACGGCTTCGTGCACTTTGTCGCCTTGTGTCCGAATCGCCCGTGATACCAGCAGATGCCGCCGGGGCGAGATTCGCCCTTCGACTTCGATCGGGAACGTCTGCGGTACCGGCTGCTGGGCGTGCTGCGCCTTGGTTGGCGCCCTCTGCCTTCCAGCTTGGTGGTCACGCGTGCGGCAATTTGCTCAACGAGGGCGTCGATGTCGCCGAGCGCTGCGACATTGTTTGCCGCTGCTGCCGGGTGGATCTGCGCCGGCGTGACATCGCTGATCCGGTCCGCCAGTGGCGCCACTTTCTCGAGCTCGACGCCATCTTGTGTGGCCAGCACTGATTGCATGGTGACGGGTAGCCTACTCATCCACAGAGTCCGGATGAAATCCTCCGGCACCTCGTTGCCCGCCAGGCTCCTTATGTGCCGCAGGAAATGCGACGGCGTCCGGTCGCCTCGTTCCTCGTGTTCGAGGAGCTGCTTCATCTTCCTCTGCTTGGAAGTGGAGAGACGCGCGATTAATTCCTCCTTTAGCCGCGTATACTTATTCTGCACCGGCGGGTTCAGCAGGATATCCTCCACCTCTTGCGCGGTTTTTACATCGAGCTGCGCCACAACGTGTTGGTACTTGGTGTCCTCCTGGGTTATCCCGCGCAAACCGAACTGGGCGTCCAGGTGCGCAAACCATAATGCTGGTTTTTCCGCCCAGAATGTCGCCATGTGCACGGCTACGGCCATGTTTTGCGCAGGCGGCTCCATATCAATCACGTCGGGGTCACCAGTTGTAGGTATGGGGCCTACTATCCAGGTAAAGAACTAGGCACGTGTATGTTGGTGAGAGGAACTTTATTTGGTATCTGCACGTGGCGGCAGACTCAGTGCGACTGGTGCCTAGGGAGGACGCCGAGCGTGTCTCGGGGAAAGTCCCTAGACACCTAGAATCGTGCTCCTACGTATTGGCGCCCGCTGCGTCGCCTAGCGGATGCACTAGGGAGTCAACGATACTCCCTACAATCTCAATGCCACGCCGATTACGTTGAATGCTTACGTATCAAACAAATGAAAGCGGGCACCCAGAAAAATTGGATCATTGAGTATTTCATCAAAATATAGTTCCGGCATTTTTCGCTACGAGCGCTGTACTCTGTTCCCGATCTCTCTCGTCGTCAGCAGCACAGACGAGGTATAGGAGTAGACCAATCACCATATGGGGTTTCGTGTCTCACATGTAAACAACTGTAGGGATATTGGCGCTGCCGCGCCACTCCCCTAGGCACGCGCCTAGAGAATATGCTCCGACGAGGTTGGCACTCTCAACCTCGGGCAATGCAGGCGAGAGAACCGCCCGATGTACTCTCTCGCTGCCGGACTCTCGATCGAGACAGACGTCTCGATCCTACGCTCTCGAAGTAAAGTCGAATAAAGTTGTTTTGTTGCATACACGAGTGAATCACTAGCGATAAAAAGTCTCCCAGCGGTTCTGTGCAGAGTAGGCTGCATCTGGGTTCCGCATTTATCCGCGGGACCGCTAAATCCTACAACTGGTGACCCCGACGTGATTTGGAAATCAAGAACCACGCTGCACGTGCCCGGAAACTGGTGCACGTTTTCACGGAGACCACCGGGAAGAGATTGCCGGTTCCTAGCGGCGGGCAATCCGCTCGCTGCACGCTGCCGTTGCTGGTTCCTGGCAGCGAGCAATCCGCTCGCTGCACGCTGCCGTTGCCGGTTCCAGGCGGCGAGCTATCCGCTCGCTGCACGAGGTCGAACACTGCACATCGGATGCCATCCTGGATGTCTACAGAGGACGAGCTTGCTGGAGTTCCGCTAATTGCGTGAAGCCACCGACCACCGGCGCCTTGACGAGCATCACATTGCAGCCAGTCTATCGACGAGCCCAACCATGCGTGCGCCGACAGGTATCGTTCCGATTATGCGAAATTTCGCCTCATTATTGTAAACGATCGTGATCGCCGCGCGGTACCTCGTGGCGAAAATAATCTACGAAGCCATTTTCGTATGCCTGTTGATTCGACCGTTTCGCGACCTTCGCGTTGTTGTGTTTATGCCGTGTCGATTCCCCCGTCGACTCGCGTGACCGCTACGACACCGGGTAGTTCATGTTTACCGCGTCGCGCCGTGCCCTTGCGAAACTGCGTACGTCTGCGCAGAGCGCGCGTTACGAATAATTCGCTGCCGGTCCAAACACACGAGTGTTCGAAAATCGCGCAAAATGTCTACCCCCGCGCAGCTCACTCAGGATGAACTCCTTCATGCGTTGTTACAGGGTCGCGTCGATTCATACCGGCAACCAAAAGTGCCCGATTTCTTCAAAGAAGATCCGGCACTTTGGTTCGCACAAGTCGAGTCATCCTTGTCCGCGGCAAGAATTAACAACCAAAAAACAATGGCTGATGTAGTGGTGGCCGCGTTGAAGTACGACGTTGTCACTACGATCAAGAACATACTATTCATGTCGCCTCCTCCAGAGGATTTATACGATCGAATAAAAGCACGAATCATATCTAGCTACGCTGTTTCTGCCGAGAGCAAGCTCCGACAGCTCTTGAAGGGCGAAGTTCTGAGTGAGGGCAAACCGTCCCAGATATTGACGCGCCTCCTCAACCTGAACGACGGGTCTTGCAGCGATGAAATAATTCGCGCCGTATTTCTCGAACAGCTGCCGTCGCATGTCCGTGCCGTCCTGGCCATGGCGAACGTTTCCGAGCCGCGGAAGCTCGCCGAATTAGCCGACAAGGTCGTTGAGGCCTCTGGAACAGGCACATCCGCGATAGCTGCCGTCTCGTCCCGAGACGCCTCCCTACACGCGTTAGAAGAGAAGGTCGACCGCCTCACGCGCCAACTAGCATCCATAACCACTTCGCGCACCCGCGAGAGTCGCGTCCGCCGACGAACCCCTTCACGGAGTAGGAATCGATCGCGCGAAAACCGCTCTCTTCCGAAGGAAACCGCGTGCTGGTTTCACAGGAAGTTCGGGAAAGATGCGCGTCGTTGTGTCAAGCCGTGCTCCTGGGAGACGGAAAACTGAAAAGTACTAGCTGTTTGGAGGCGAGCCCGTCTAGTACCGAATCTCATCGTCTCCACATAAGAGACCGCGATCTCGGTCTCACGTTCTTAATCGACACCGGAGCCGATCTCTCTTTGCTGCCGGTTGTCAAAGGCTCGCGTCGCCCAACGGGTTATAAACTCTACGCGGCAAATGAAACAATGATTGACACGTACGGCGAGAAGCGTTTGACTTTGAATCTCAACCTCCGCCGTTCATTCCCGTGGAATTTCTGTGTCGCATCGGTACCGTACCCGATAATCGGTGCCGACTTTCTAAAACATTACGGGCTGCTCGTTGACTTGCGCCTCCGCAAACTGATCGACCCCATGACGAAGATTGCCGCCATCGGCACTGTAAAACCTTCGTCCGTGCGCGATGTTAAATCGGTCGATCCAGCGTCCGCGTTCGCCGGAATTTTAACCGAGTTTCCGAATGTTGTCGGGCCGTCACAGAATAATGACCGTACGCCACAAGACGTCCTTCATCATATTGTGACCGAAGGTCCACCAATTGCGGAACGCGCACGGAGGCTAGCGCAGGAAAAACTGCGCGCCGCGAAAGCAGAGTTCAAACAGCTCGTCAGCTCGGGAATTTGCAGGCCTTCTAGCAGTCCTTGGGCGAGTCCTATTCATCTCGTCCCGAAAAAGGACGGGGGCTGGCGCGTCTGCGGCGATTACCGCCGTCTCAACGCGGTAACGATTCCTGATAAATATCCAGTCCCCCATCTTCACGATTACTCCGTGAACCTTCACGGAAAATCGGTTTTCACGAAGCTCGACCTTCACCGGGCATATCAACAAATTCCGATCGCCCCGTCTGACATTCCGAAAACGGCGGTCATTACCCCGTTTGGACTTTTCGAATACACGGTAATGCCCTTTGGCCTTCGTAATGCCGGACAAACCTTCCAGCGTTACATCTACCGTGCCCTCGAGGATTTAGACTTTGTATTCGCGTATATCGATGATATTCTCATTGCGTCCTCGAATCGAAAGGAGCATGAAGATCACCTACGCGTAGTCCTGCAACGCTTGCAGGAATATTGTCTTCGGCTAAACACCCAAAAGTGCGAGTTCGGGAAGTCATCTCTCGAATTCCTCGGTCATGTCATTGACCAGCACGGGTCTAGCCCAATTCCCGAGAAAGTCAAGGCCATAATAGATTTTCCAAGGCCTCGGACCGTTGCCGATCTTCGTAGGTTCCTTGGCATGGCCAATTTCTACCGACGTAGCATTCGACACGCTGCCGACGTGCAGGCCTCCCTGCACGAGTACCTCGGCGAGTCGAAGAAAAATGACAAACGCGAGATTGTATGGACTCCTAAATCTGAGGAAGCGTTCGCTCGGGTCAAAAGTGACCTCGCCAACGCAACCATGCTCGCTCATCCCGCGGCAAACGCAGTGACGCGTATCGTCACTGACGCCTCCGATTTCGGCATGGGCGCGTCACTCGAGCAAAAGCTCGAAGACTCCTGGAAGCCCTTGGCTTTCTTCTCCAGGAAATTCAGTCCTGCCCAACGCAATTATAGTGCGTACGATCGCGAGTTGACTGCCGCTTATGAGGCACTAAAATACTTCCGACACTTCTTAGAAGGTCGTGAATTCAGCATTGTGACAGATCACAAGCCTCTCACGTACGCGTTTCGTCAGAAAGCCGACAAGGCATCTCCTCGACAGCTCAGACAGTTGTCGTATATCTCACAATTCACCACTCGCATTGAGCATCTTCCTGGCTCGGAAAACGTCGTTGCCGATTCATTATCACGAGTCGACTCGCTGCGCCTCGCCGCGAACATTTCTCTGGATGAACTGTCCAAAATGCAAGAGAGCGACGACGAGCTTAAGGAACTACTGCGCTCCGCTGACCACTCGTTGTCCCTGCGACAGATAAGGTGGGGACCTTCCCACACTGCGATCGCGTGCGACCTCACGGGCGAAACCTTGCGTCCGTACATTCCACAGCCGGCTAGAAAAAAGATTTTCGACACTTTCCACAACCCTGCGCACCCCTGTGCTCAGATCACAGATCGGGTAATTCGGAAACGTTACGTCTGGCCGGACATGCATCGCGACATTATTAAGTGGTCCAAAGACTGCTTGGACTGTCAACAGTCTAAAGTAACGCGGCATAACCACGTGGCTCCTGCGGAATTCGTAGCTCCCGACAGCCGCTTTAAACACGTCCATATAGACATTGTCGGTCCGCTGCCGGTTTCCGACGGCAATCGCTATTGCCTTACAATAATCGATCGTTTCTCGCGATGGCCCGAAGCCATTCCGCTGCCGGATATCGAAGCAACCACCGTGTGTAGAGCTTTTGTAGATCACTGGATCTCGCGATACGGCACGCCAGAAACGCTAACAACTGACCAAGGTAGTCAGTTCGAATCCAAATTGTTCACAGCGTTATTGCAACTATCCGGTTGTCACCGGATACGTACTACCGCGATCCATCCCGCCTCTAACGGCATGATCGAACGATGGCACCGCTGCCTGAAAACCGCGATAATGTGTCACGCGAACACGAAATGGTCACGAGTCCTGCCCACCGTGATGTTAGGGTTGCGAAACAACGTAATGGACACCGGGTCCTCACCTGCCGAATACCTGTACGGCACGACGTTGCGTATTCCGGGAGAGTTTGTTCTTCCCGACGACGGTCCGTCCGACCCGCAAATATTCGTCGAAGAGTTTCGCGATCACATGCGCCAAGTGAAACCTGTCCCCGTGGGACAGCGACATAAGAAGCGCGCGTTTATATTTAAAGATTTGTCAACATGTTCGCACGTGTTCCTGCGCGCAGGCACTCTCAAGAAATCGCTTGAACGTCCATACACGGGACCGCATAAAGTCTTAAAACGCGTCAACGACAGAGTCATCGAAATCGAGGTCAATTGTAAACCGCGTTCGGTATCTGTTGAAAATGTAAAACCCGCGTACGCAGTTCGCGAATCGAACTTAGAAGCTGCCGGCGACCCTGCAGCCGTTTCGGGAAGCAGCACGATCCGCACGTATACAAATAAAAAGCGCGTTACGTTCGCTGCCGAAGCGAGTAAAATTACAAAAAGAAAATTGTAAGTGCATGCAGTATGTATAACACTTCTCCTTGTTAAAACAGCGGTTAATTTAAATGTCGTATACACTCGGGGGGGAGTGTGTAGGGATATTGGCGCTGCCGCGCCACTCCCCTAGGCACGCGCCTAGAGAATATGCTCCGACGAGGTTGGCACTCTCAACCTCGGGCAATGCAGGCCAGAGAACCGCCCGATGTACTCTCTCGCTGCCGGACTCTCGATCGAGCCAGACGTCTCGATCCTACGCTCTCGAAGTAAAGTCGAATAAAGTTGTTTTGTTGCATACACGAGTGAATCACTAGCGATAAAAAGTCTCCCAGCGGTTCTGTGCAGAGTAGGCTGCATCTGGGTTCCGCATTTATCCGCGGGACCGCTAAATCTTACACAACTGGTTTTCTTACGCCCTCTACGCTGACGAACGATAAATGTTGGAACTAGATCCACAAAAATGATCAAATCTGGTCAAATACAAATGATTGACGAGTTATGTACATATCTGATGTTATGACTACAGGTTCAAATTATATTTTTTTATTTGATGTCATTATGTTATATATCTACAATTATCTTTATCAATACAATATTAATAAATATAGATACTACGTTTCCAAATTATAGAAATACAATTTTCATAAACCTTGAACGTAAATAACAATTCTCCATACGTATAATTATTATTCGCATTTCAACAATTTTTTAACACTATTAATACGCAACCATTTTTAATATATTTTGTAACTGAACTTGAAAAAGAAATAAATTGAAATTTACTATATATTTTCATGTATATTTCATTTAAAAAACATAAACTTTAGCTTTAAAGAATCATCCAAAATATCAATTAATATTAGTTGTAAAATTCGAAAGAGTTAAGAATTAATAAATCAATAATTATGTAGTTGATCTTTTTTGCAAGATGTCAATCTATTTCACTACTGACTGAGAACGTAGTTGCATTATTTTCTTTCACGTTTGTAGTGAGAAAATAAACGACGAAGGCAACAGTACGTCTCCTTACGTTGCTTCTACTACGCACGCGCTACAAACAAGCGTACCTCTATTCTGTCCGTGTGAGATGCCAGCTCGACTGTTCGACGCGTTCCGCCGAATTCACGTTACCGAAGTTTCGAGCGCCTGAGCCGCAATCGATTCCCGGTTCGGCGAGGCGCACATTTTGCTACAACTTTTAAACTAAAAAAGATATCAATGCGAAATTTGGACTAGAAATCTTTTTTAAAGATCGGGTTTAATGGCGTATACTAAAATATGTTCTATATTTTTTACATCATTTTTTTTTTTTTTTATTTTTAAGACTAATCCGGATAAGATGGTCAAAAGCAGAGTTGGACATTATTTCGATAAAAAATTATTTAAATAACGATTCGAATAAAAGATACTCTATCTTTATTCGTTATTCGAAGGTTCGAATAAGAAAAGTATCTTTATTCGACGAGGATCGGATAAATAATTTTATTCGACGAGAATTTATCCGACGAATAAAGATAATTTTTTTTATTCGAAGCCGATTTATTCGAACTTCGAATAATTTTTTCATCTTTTATCTATATCTTTTATTCGAGGCTTCGAATAAATCTTCGAATAACTTTTGCCGAGCGCCGAGCTTCAAAGACCCAGCGACGACAGACGACATACATTGATTTCTCGGATGGAGAATCGCGCACGTATGAAAGTTTAAACTTTTAGATTTTTCAATATATCCTCATTAAATTGTGACGAGCGAATGGAGGGGATTTTCCTGATGAAAATGAGGTCAAATTGGAGTGCAATCGAACAAGTTTCACTGATACGTAATGTTACGATAAAAATTACAATCTCGTTAAAGACAGTCCAAATGATGTCGTGTTTGGACTCATTTTGATCGGGACAAGCTCTACAACTCATTCGTCTTAACAATATTGTTCTGATTAAAAACATAAAAGCATAAATTGCCAATAATGCACGATTCTCCATCCGCTTACATTGTATGCCGTTTGGCAGTCGCTGGGTCTTCGACGTTCGGCGCTCGTCGGTCCTCGTCGGCCTTCGTCGCCGTTTATTCGTCGAGCTGGCAAAAGTTATCCGACGATTTATTCGAAGCCTTCGAATAAATCTACGGATAAAAATGCTAAATACAGTCCAATTTGTACCGTGTTTAGTGTCATTTTAATCAGAAGAATGCCACGAATTAGTTGGCGCAAGTCCCATAAAAAAATCCTGGAAAACAATGAAGTTTTGCAATTGGATTGGTAGTTGTTTCACACCGATATCTCGCGACTCTACGAGCTCGGAACTTGAAAGACCAGCGACCGACCAACGGCCTACAATGTAAGAAGATGGAGAATCGTGCATTATTGGCAATTTATGCTTTTATGTTTTTAATCAGAATAATATTGTTAATACGAATGAGCTGTGGAGCTTCTCCCGATCAAAATGAGTCCAAACACGACATCATTTGGACTATCTTCAATAAGAATGTAATTTTTATCGTAACATTGCGTATCAATAAATTTGTTCGATTACACTCGAATTTGGACTCATTTTCATCAGGAAAAGCCCCTCAATTCACTCGTCGCAATTTTATGGTGGTATATTGAAAAATCTAAAAGTTAAACTTGCATTCGTACGCGATTCTCCATCTGCTTACATTGTATGCCGTTTGTCAGTCGCTGGGTCTTTGAAGTTCGGCTCTCGTCGGACCTCGTTGCTGTTTATTCGAAGCCTTCGAATAAACGATACGGATAAAAGATGAAAAAATTGTTCCAAGTTCGAATAAATCCGCTTCGAATAAAAAAAATTATCTTTATTCATCGGATAAATTCTCGTCGAATAAAATTATTTATTCGACAAAGATACTTTTTTTATTCGAACCTTCGAATAACGAATAAAGTTAAAGTATCTTTTATTCGAATCGTTATTTAAATAATTTGTTATCTAAATAGTGCCCAACTATGTCTGGAAGTAGCGCATTCGATTCCCGGTTCGGCGAGGCGCATATTTTGCTATAACTTTTGAACTAAAAAAGATATCAAAGTGAAATTTAAACTGAAAAAATTAAAAAAAATCGGGTTTAATGGTATGCACTGAAATATATTTTGTATTTTTAAATAATTCTTTTTGTTTTTTAAATTTAATTACCCTTAAAAAATGTTCAAAACTAGTTATTATAAATATTGTTGTTCAATCTTTTATCAATCCCAAATAATTAAATTTATTAGAATATATATGCTGCAAATGAAAAGCAATATCAGAAGTAGATTGAATAGGTAGCTATTAAATAGTCAAATGAAATTAGTGATATCAACGTCGTATTTTTTAAAATTAAATTTAAACTACGTTCTTACTTTTGGCTAATATTGAACTAATTTAATTTCTTATAATTATGTTATTACACTGTTGTAGTTGTAATTGCACAGGGAAGAAGACTGACGTAGTAGAAAGAACAAGAAAAAAGTGTTTAACGAAAAAAAAATCATTCCATGCGGGATTCGATCCGGGACCAAAATATTCTCAGCCGGAAACGTTACTTTATTATTATTATTACATTACGTCTCCTTCGATGCACTCGCGTGTCAGCCGTAATGGAATTAAGGGGAGGGAACCGAACCTGACCAGGGCAAGCTCCGAATGCCCCGACACAATAATGATCGTCACGCTATGAAAGAACGAACGGCCGCTAGAGGAAGCTAAATAGTAACATTTCTGTCCAGTAGGGGAGCTAGGAACGTTTTCCAAAGTTCAGTATCGAGCAACACACTGTATCAGAGAGGAATGAGAGTGCTCACGCCCGGGGTTTCGGCGTTCCCACTTTCGTGACATCGCCGCTTTAGCATGGCACAGAACCGGTCAGTCTTTCCTGGAACAGAACCGGTCAGTCTTTTAGCATGGCACAGAACCGGTCAGTCTTTTAGCATAAAACTGAACGCACATTATTTTTTTAACCAGGATTAGAACGTACAGCTTAATTGTTTTATATGAAATATGTAACTAACATGTAAATCTTGTGTACAAAATCTCTAATATTAATTGTAATGATACGTATTTTATTTTTTTTCCAAGTTTGTAGTTGCAAACTTTAGTTGTAAAAAATGGAAAATCCGGAAAAATTCGAACAAATAAAGATCTCATATCGAAGTTTAAAAGCGACCAACCTGAATATTAATTTAATAATGAGCTATTGTCATCAACACTATCTTAAATTTTTTCATATATTTAGCTACTGTTATTATTAATTTAAAAAATTTTTCTTTCATGAATAAATATTTTTCCACCTCAGCACCATAAGATTTTTACTAGATGACTTTAAAAACACATTAGAACTATTTTTAAATAATTTTACTCGAAAACATTCTAGTTTACTCTTTATTTCACCGTTCTACTAATTTTTTATGGGCTGCATTGCAGCTCTGTTTAACACTCCTTTACAACTCAATACCATGGTACCATCCATATTCAAGGAAGAACAATTTTTTGCGACGACCATTGAAAAAACAAAAGTGTTTCCTTCATTTCAGTCCTTTAGTGCGTTGGTGACGTAGCGCCCAGCACACCTACCTGTGTTCTGTGTAACATCTGGAGTTTTATGGTACGCTAACAATTGCTATTGACTCGCAAGCCAGACCGTACAAGCGAATGCATCCACAACTTCCAGAGACCTGCCTCCAAAACTAATTAAAGGAAGGCTAGACATGCAGTGTGTACTATACTCCTCAAAAGAGGCGGATTCCAGTCGCTCGTGTTATAAACCTCATTCGATACTTCATCGAAAGGGTGATCTTACATATTTCTGTAACAGTTCCAAGTGCATGCACTTTGTTCATGATACCCTCTTTGTAATTATTAAATTCAATTAAATATTAAGTAAATCTTTCACGGTGCTAACGGCCCTCGCAGAGATGGGCATTATTTGGGATAAAAAATTATTTAAATGAAAATTTGAATAAAAGATACTTTATCTTTATTTGTTATTTGAAGGTTCGAATAAAAAAAAGCATCTTTATTGGACGAGTATCGGATAAATAATTTTATTCGTCGAGAATTTATCCGACGAATAAAGATAATTTTTTCTATTCGAAGCGGATTTATTCGAACTTCGAATAATTTTTTCATCTTTTATCTGTATCTTTTATTCGAAGGCTTCCAATAAATCTTGGAATAACTTTTGCCGAGCGCCGAGCATCAAAGACTCAGCGAAGACAGACGACATACAATGTAAGCGGATGGAGAATCGCGCACGAATGAAAGTTTAAACTTTTAGATTTTTCAACATATCCTCAAAAAATTGTGACGAGCGAATGGAGGGGATTTTCCTGATGAAAATGAGATCAAATTCGAGTGTAATCGAACAAGTTTCACTGATACCTAATTTTACGATAAAAAATACAATCTCATTAAAGACAGTCCAAATGATGTCGTGTTTGGACTCATTTCGATCGGAACAAGCTCTACAACTCATTCGTCTTAACAATATTGTTCTGATTAAAAACATACAAGCATAAATTGCCAGTAATGCTCGATTCCCCATCTGCTTACATTGTAGGTTGTTGGTCGGTCGTTGGTCTTTGAAGTTCCGAGCTCGTAGAGTCGCGAGATATCGGTGTGAAACAACTGCCAATCCAATTGCAAAACTTCTTTATTTCTCATTATTTTTTTATGGGACTTGCGCCAACTAATTCGTGGCATTCTTCTGATTAAAATGACACTAAACACGGTACAAATTGGACTGTATTTAGCATTTTTATCCGTAGATTTATTCGAAGGCTTCGATAATTTTTGCTATAACTTTTGCCAGCTCGACGAATAAACGGCGACGACGGCCGACGAGGACCGACGAGCGCCGAATGTCTAAGACCCAGCGACTGCCAAACGGCACACAATGTAAGCGGATGGAGAATCGTGCATTATTGGCAATTTATGCTTGTATGTTTTTAATCAGAACAATATTGTTAAGACGAACGAGTTGTAGAGCTTGTTCCGATCGAAATGAGTCCAAACACAACATCATTTGGACTGTGTTTAATGAGATTGTAATTCTTATCGTAACATTACATATCAGTGAAACTTGTTCAATTACACTCGAATTTGACCTCATTTTCATCAGGAAAATCCCCTCCATTCGCTCGTCACAATTTCATGAGGATATGTTACAAAATCTAAGAGTTTAAACTTTCATTCGTGCGCGATTCTCCATCCGCTTACATTGTATGTCGTCTGTCGTCGCTGGGTCTTCGACGTTCGGCGCTCGTCGGTCCTCGTCGGCCGTCGTCGCCGTTTATTCGTCGATCTGGCAAAAGTTATCCGAAGATTTATTCGAAGCCTTCGAATAAATCTACGGATAAAAATGCTAAATACAGTCCAATTTGTACCGTGTTTAGTGTCATTTTAATCAGAAGAATGCCACGAATTAGTTGGCGCAAGTCCCATAAAAAAATAATGAGAAATAAAGAAGTTTTGCAATTGGATTGGCAGTTGTTTCACACCGATATCTCGCGACTCTACGAGCTCGGAACTTCAAAGACCAACGACCGACCAACAACCTACAATGTAAGCAGATGGAGAATCCAGCATTATTGGCAATTTATGCTTTTATGTTTTTAATCAGAACAATATTGTTAAGACGAATGAGTTGTAGAGCTTGTTCCGATCAAAATGAGTGCAAACACGACATCATTTGGACTGTCTTTAATGAGATTGTAATTTTTATCGTACCATTACGTATCAGTGAAACTTGTTCGATTACACTCGAATTTGATCTCATTTTCATCAGGAAAATCCCCTCCATTCGCTCGTCACAATTTTTTGAGGATATGTTGAAAAATCTAAAAGTTTAAACTTTCATTCGTGCGCGATTCTCCATCCGCTTACATTGTATGTCGTCTGTCTTCGCTGAGTCTTTGATGCTCGGCGCTCGGCAAAAGTTATTCGAAGATTTATTGGAAGCCTTCGAATAAAAGATATAGATAAAATGCCCAACTCTGGTCACAGGTGCCTTTTGGAAGGACAGCCCACCGGTTATCTAAACATTCTTTTAAAGTCCTTTTTTTACAGTCGCAGAGGAAGAAACGCTCTGTATTTTGGATTTCAAGTAATTGTAGACACTTGTATGATTCTGTTATATATACTACTTTGATAAAATTAGAAAATAAAAATTATGTGGCGTGTGTAATGTCGTACAAAGCAGTTTCAGATGAATGATAATGTGTTCAGGAACTGTTACAGAAATATGTAAGATCACCCTGTCGATGAAGTATCGAATGCGGTTTATGACACGAGCGACTGGAATCCACCTCTTTTGAGGAGTTTAGTACACACTGCATGTCTAGCCTTCCTTTAATTAGTTTTGGAGGCAGGTCTCTGGAAGTTGTGGATGCATTCGTTTGTATGGTCTGGCTTGCGACTCAATAGGGATTGTTAGCGTACCATAAAACTCCAGATGTGACACAGAACACAGGTAGGTGTGCTGGGCGCTACGTCACCAACGCACTAAAGGACTGAAATGAAGGAAACACTTTTATTTTTTCAATGATCGTCGCAAAAAATTGTTCTTCCTTGAATATGGATGGTACCATGGTATTGGGTTGTAAAGGGGTGTTAAACAGAGCTGCAATGCAGCCCATAAAAAATTAGTAGAACGGTGAAATAAAGAGTAAACTAGAATGTTTTCGAGTAAAATTATTTAAAAATAGTTCTAATGTGTTTTTAAAGTCATCTAGTAAAAATCTTATGGTGCTGAGGTGGAAAAAATATTTATTCATGAAAGAAATTTTTTTTTAATTAATAATAACAGTAGCTATATATATGAAAAAATTTAAGATAGTGTTGATGACAATAGCTCATTATTAAATTAATATTCAGTTTGGTCGCTTTTAAACTTCGATGTGAGATCTGTATTTGTTCGAATTTTTCCGGATTTTCCATTTTTTACAACTAAAGTTTGCAACTACAAACTTGGAAAAAAAAATAAAATACGTATCATTACAATTAATATTATTCTTAATTTATATTAATTAGAGATTTTGTACACAAGATTTACATGTTAGTTACATATTTCATGTACAACAATTAAGCTGTACGTTCTAATCCTGGTTAAAAAAATAATGTGCGTTCAGTTTTATGCTAAAAGACTGACCGGTTCTGTTCCAGGAAAGACTGACCGGTTCTGTGCCATGCTAAGGCTGAGCAGATGTCAGCACTATATCGGGAACGCCGAAAACCCGGGCGTGAGCACTCTCATTCCTCTCTGACTGTATTGGTAAAACAGAGGAAGAGAGAATGTACGGACGTACGACAACGTGGATGGCGCTGTCGTAGCTTCGTTCGAATAGCCGTGCCGCGGCACACTCACACACCGCCTGATCAGCGTGTACGTGTGCCGACGGCGATCGCAAGGGTCAGGGATGCCTGGAAATATTTCCCAATAATGCAGTCACGGGACTTGTCAATGGTGAAAAGAGCTAGATGAAAGTTCTATCTAGGGTGGAAAGGTCCTCAGAAGTCGTACTTTTGCATCATCGAGAAATGGTTAGGGATATTCGGCAGCACGTCGTTTCTCAGGGAGGCTATGGGAACTGACATGGCGGCACACTCACACACCGCCTGGTCGGCGTGTACGTGTGCCTACGAGGGCTGGAAGGGTCTGGAATTCCGCAACCCATTTCTCTATAATACAGGGATGTGAATTTTCAGTAATGATTCGCACTAGATAAAAGGATCAACCTAACATGCTGAATCCCTCGAAAATCCGTAAAAATTATTGTTTGCGAAATGTAACAAATGGTTTGACAAACTATATTTAAATAAATGATTCTTTTCTAGTTTTTATCTCTAGATACAAGTGAACGCATTCTAAATATTTTCAGTAAAAATTTGCTTTCTATAACTCCGTGCCGTGACATTGACACTGGAGGGTGTCATAAATTAGCCCTCCCACGACACTGTCCCGCCGAAGACGAAAGAACTTTTCTGTAACCTCGGTGCAAAACACAGTCATTCTCTAAAGTCTGAAACATCACCGCTTCGCACGAATGTACGATTGCCTAGTAAATATGATCCAAATTATATCATGTTTGGTGTCAATTTTATCAGGAAAATGACGCGAATGTGTTGAGAGAAGTTTCATGAATATATTATGAAAAACAAAAGAATTGGGACATTGCATTAGTATTGTCTCACCGATATACCTGACCCCGCATAATGTTACACTCTTCGGCGGTCTAGCTTCTGGCCCCTTTGAAAGGTAGACACTTGGGGGCGTCATAAATTACCCGTTCTCCGATAGTGTCCTGCCGAAGACAAAAGAGCTGGCATGTAGCCTCGGTGCGAAACACAGTCATTCTCTGAAATCTGAAACATCGTCGCTTCGAACAAATGTACGAATGCGTAGTAAATATGATACAAATTATACCATGTTTGGTGTCATTTTTATCAGAAACATTCCACAAATGTGTTGAGAGAGGTTTCATGAAAAAATAATGGAAAACAAAAAAGATTATGACATTCCATCGGGATTGTCTTACCGATATACCTGACCTTGCACAATGTTACACCCTTCGGCGGTCTAGCTTCTGGGTCTTTCGACAGGTACACGCTTGAGGGTGTCAGAAACTAGCCCTCCCAATATAACCCCAGATAAAAGAGCTAAGGGGCACAGAATGCCTGTGGGATTAGGACAAGTTTCACCGATACGTAATGTTACGATAAAAATTACAATCTCATTAAAGACAGTCCAAATGATGCTTCATGTTTTTAATCTATTTATTAATACATGCTTTTATTTTTTTATGCTTTTATGTTTTTAATGAGAACAATATTGTTAATACGAATGACTTCTAGAGCTTATCTAGAGCATTTGGACCGTCTTTAATGAGATTGTAATTTTAACTTTCAAATTTTAATACAAATTTTTTTATCTTTCATTCGTTATTCGAAATTTTTATTTCGATAACTATTTTGCCCAACTCTGCGTATTGATAATATCATAAAAATATACTTACGAAGTTACATACGCCTAGAAGGTATGACAAGAAGGTAAATTATGACAATTTTTTGAGGAGTGCGGTAACTTCGTGAGGATATTTTAATGATATTATCGATACGTATGCAACTTCATTCGAAACAAATTCGTCGGAATTCCAGAAATATTTAATTTAATTTAATTTAATTTAATTTAATTTAATTTAATTTAATTTAATACAAAATTTAATGCAAATAAAGATTATGCACATGTTTGCTAAATATACCTACTGTAATTATAAAAAAAACCAAGTACATTAAAAGTTACGTTATAAGTTATGAATGAAGTACCGTTATTACCATTATGTATTTCATAAAAACGCAGAAACTCTCGGACCCCGCGTACCGTCAGGCCGGCCAGACAATGCATACAGAAATCCATATAAAATGCGGAACATTGCAAGCATAGTCGGCCTGGCCGTTCGGTGTGCCGGTCGTTGGGTGTAACATGGGTCAGGTTGTAACCGTATCGATTACATATCGATATGTATCGATCGGGCGGCGTGTCGCATGAGCAACGCGGACCCCCACCACGACGTCCCTGGTCGTCCTGTCATCCTTCTCTTAATGAAGGATCGCAGGATCCCCCACTAATTAGCGTGCGCGCGCATCGATCCCCACGCGATACGGATCGAATGAGGTCGATGCGCGAGAGAATTAGGCCACTCTACGTCTGGGCGCGAGCTTGTTCGGGTTCGGGAATTTCGGGCTGTCCGGTACGCAGCGAGCGAGTCAAACCGACTCAGGGGCGATACAGTCAAACCGACTGCGTTCCTTCGTCTCGTGATATCCTCAAACTGAGGAAGTGTCGTACAAACCGCACGACACGGGTCCATAAAGTCCTACGGGCGGCAATCAACGGCCATAGCGATTAATCAAATAATAACTACAACGAGACGAGGGAAACTGTATCGGTCTCGAGTCGTATTCTCCACAAAGGGAAGTTAATTTTCTTGCTCGTTTCGGGATACCTCCGTGCGGAGCTTCGCGATACGGTAATCAGAGTCAGTACGGTTAACGTCTTTCCACCGATACCGGATAGTCTCCGAACCCACTGACTAGTGACGACGGAGGCGATCCTCAGGGTCGGCTGTCTGACCGACGCCTCGTACGTGTCGTCATTCGGGCACTTTTCCTGCGTGAGCAGCGAGTGCTCGTATGCTACGACGACTCACGTTCGTTCGGGAAATTCGCGATACGGTAATCAGAGTCAGTACGGTTAACGTCTTTCCACCGACACCGGATAGTCTCCGAACCCACTGACTAGTGACGACGGAGGCGATCCTCAGGGTCGGCTGTCTGACCGACGCCTCGTACGTGTCGTCATTCGGGCACTCTTCCTGAATAATCAGCTAGTGCTCGTGTGCTACGACGACTCACGCTTGTTCGGGAGAATCACGACGAGAACGCGTAACCTCCGGTTCAGCGTGACGTGAGTAACGTACGATTAAAGTATAAGAAAGGGACCCAGACGTGGAGCCAGGATAGGGCTCGGGCAACTGCCTACGCGAAGGCACGATTCTACGAAGTCGCGATCGATTAGGCGCGAATTGCGAACAGCATTGATCTCGCAACCGTCGTATTGCGGTTACTGTACATATAAAGAAAACCAGAATATATCTTATTTCTACCTCCAACATCGTCTCCGAATGATTCAAAGTTAGTTTGAACCTCTCCGTCTTCCAGTGCCTGGAGGCACGAACCTTATCTTACTAGGGTTGTAACCGTCCCTATTTCTCTATCGGAAACTTAACATTGATACGATTTCTCTCACGTGCCTTCTTCGTGTGGAGGCGACAGCGTGCGCGTGGAAAGACACGGCAGTAACACAAAGAAAGAGAATAAAACGGTTACAAGGTACATCGGTGAGACAATACTAATGCAATGTCATCATTTTTTTTGTTTTTCCTTATTTTTTCCTGAAACCTCTCTCAACACATTCGTGGAATGTTTCTGATAAAAATGATACCAAACATGGTATAATTTGTATCATATTTACTACGCATTCGTACATTTGTTCGGAGCGACGATGTTTCAGATTTCAGAGAATGACTGTGTTTCGCACCGAGGCTGCATGCCAGCTCTGTCGTCTTTGGCTGGACACTATCGGAGAAGGGCCAATTTATGACGCGCCCAAGTGTCTACCCTTCGAAGGGGCTAGAAGCTAGACCGCCGAAGAGTGTAACATTATGCGGGGCCAGGTATATCGGTGAAACAATACTAATGCAATGTCCCAATTCTTTTGTTTTTCATAATATATTCATGAAACTTCTCTCAACCCATTCGTGTAATTTTCCTGATAAAATTGACACCAAACATGATATAATTTGGATCATATTTACTAGGCAATCGTACATTCGTGCGAAGCGGCAATGTTTCAGACTTTAGAGAATGACTGTGTTTTGCACTGAGGTTACAGGAAAGTTCTTTCGTCTTCGGCGAGACAGTGTCGTGGGAGGGCTAATTTATGACACCCTCCAGTGTCAATGTTATGGAGCGGGCCATCGACGCAAGATACTAATTCGCAACAGGTTGCTTTCAAACCATTAGAGATATTGAAATCAAATTTTTACAGAAAATATTTAGAATATATTCATTTTTATCTGGAGATAAAAACTAGAAAAAATCAATTGATAAATATAGTTTGCCCAACTATTTGTTACATTTCGCGAACAATAATTTTTAGGGATTTTTGAGGGATTCAGCATGTCAGGTTGATCTTTTTATCTAGTGCCATTACTGAAAATTTACATCCTTGTATTATCCAACCTTCCAAGATGCTAATTGGCTAAAGCGCTTTTCACTATGAAAAAGTCCCGTCTCTGCATTATTGGGAAATGGTTAGTGGCATCCTAGACCCTTGCGATCGCCGTCGGCACACGTACACGCCGACCAGGCGGTGTGTGAGTGTGCCGCCGTGTCAGTTCCCATAGCCTCCCTGAGAAACGACGTGCTGCCGAATATTGCTAACCATTTCTCGATGATGCAAAAGTACGACTTCTGAGGACCTTTCCACCCTAGATAGAACTTTCATCTAGGTCTTTTCACCATTGACAAGTCCCGTGACCGCATTATTGGGAAATATTTCCAGGCATCCCTGACCCTTGCGATCGCCGTCGGCACACGTACACGCTGATCAGGCGGTGTGTGAGTGTGCCGCCGCACGGCTATTCGAACGAAGCTACGACAGCGCCATCCACGTTGACGCGCCGCTCATGCTCCTACAGGCCTCTCTGGCGGACAACATGCTGCCGAATATAGCTAATCATTTCTCGATGACGCAAAAGTAGGACTTCTGAGGACGTTTTCACCCTAGATTGAACCTTTATCTAGCTCTTTTCACTATGGAAAAGTCCCGTCGCTGCATTATTGGGAAATATTTCCAGGCATCCCGGACCCTTGCGATCGCCGTCGGCACACGTACACGCCGACCAGGCGGTGTGTGAGTGTGCCGCCATGTCAGTTCCCATAGCTTCCCTGAGAAACGACGTGCTGCCGAATATTGCTAACCGTTTCTCAATGATGCAAAAGTACGACTTCTGAGGACCTTTCCACCCTAGATAGAACTTTCATCTAGCTCTTTCCACCATTCACAAGTCCCGTGACCGCATTATTGGGAAATATTTCCAGGCATCCCTGACCCTTGCGATCGCCGTCGGCACACGTACACGCTGATCAGGCGGTGTGTGAGTGTGCCACGGCACGGCTATTCGAACGAAGCTACGACAGCGCCATCCACGTTGACGCGCCGCTCATGCTCCTACAGGCCTCTCTGGCGGACAACATGCTGCCGAATATAGCTAATCATTTCTCGATGACGCAAAAGTAGGACTTCTGAGGACCTTTCCACCCTAGATTGAACCTTTATCTAGCTCTTTTCACTATGAAAAAGTCCCGTCTCTGCATTATTGGGAAATATTTCCAGGCATCCCGGACCCTTGCGATCGCCGTCGCACACGTCCACGCCATCCACGCTTTCGCGCCGCGCATGCTCCTATAGGCCTCTGTTTTACTGATACAGTGACTACTGAGGATGAGACAGATCGGGAACATAGTACAGCGCTCGTAGCGAAAAATGTCGGAACTATATTTTGATGAAATACTCAATGATCTAATTTTTCTGGGTGCCCGCTTTCATTTGTTTGATACGTAAGCATACAACGTGATCGGCGTGGCATTGAGTTCCTATATGTTCCCGCTAGGGTGGAAAGGTCCAACGAACTCCATACGAGCTCTGAATCTCTCGATATTTACGATAATGTCACTCGACAAGCAGTATGCTGCTGAATATTGCAAATTACGGCTAAAAAACGCAAAAGTACGACTTCTGAGGACCTTTTCACCCTAGATTGAACTTTTATCTAGCGATTTTGACTACAGAACAGTACTATTTTTGCATTGTTAACAAATGAGAGCGGGCCTCCCGTACCCTTGCAAAACTCGGGTACGTGTGCGGAACTAGGGAGGGGATGCACTCACACAATCTTGAGCCGTGCCCACCGTCTTAAGGGCCCGGGTCAGTCACGTGACTTTTCAAGATTCGGTGGTCGGTATCTGCCGTACAGTTTCCTTTACAGAAATGCTATTACCTACAAATGTGTAGCTGACTGATGAATACGAGATGGAGCTATCGTCGTATTCTATTATGAATCAGAAAGAGAACTCGATTGACGTTGCAACACAAGAGGTGTGTGACGAGGAAGCTAGATTTTACTGCGTTGTCAGCTTTTAAAAGGGCAATGTTGCCGTATCATATTCAAACAAACACCGTCGATGATCGCATGGAAAGCGTTCGAGCTGGTTCGAGCGTTCTTTTCTTGCTTTCGGATCTGTCGAAGTTTGGAGACTTATTCTTTCTTAATTTAAAATATGGAATTTTCAATTGTAAATAATTGTATTAAACGATCATTGAATATTGACTTGTTTAAAAATCTTCTTAATTTTTTAAACTTTCTATACGAATATAACACGAATATATGTATATGTAAAATTTACAGAAGAAAAGTATAGTTTTAAAAATTACGTTTTTTATATATTGTTAATAAATATATAAACACATATTAACACATCAATATAATAGATTTGAATTTTAATACGAAGAGTATTATTTTTCGACGTGGAAATGAAAGGTATAAACAATCACGTCATGATTAAAATATTAAAAATATTAAAAGATATTAAAAAGATGAAAATAAGAAATATTATAAAAAAACAAAAAACCCGACTGCGAAAAGAATTAAAAAGAGAAGAAACAAAAAACTAATTTATCAAATAAAATATTGATAATAAATAAAATAAAAAATAAAATATAAATAGAAAGTATAAATTATCAATAATTCTTTTCGCAGTAAGATTTTTTGTTTTATTCATAATATTTTTTATTTTCATCTCTTTAGCGTATGTCGCGGTCAGGTTTTTTGTTTGTTTTGTTTGAAACGTGCGTAAATCGCCCCATCTGGATAAGCTCTAAAGGTTCGACAAGGATAGCGAAGAGCCATCCCGAGACTGAACAAGATAGACATACTACGACGAGCGACCGCGATCGAGCTCTAGCACTTGAAAGCAGAGTTGGGTAAAATATTCATCTAAATAAAAATTTCGAATAACCAATAAAAGATAAAAAAATCTTTACTCGTCGAGAATCGAACAAATAATTTTATTCGACGAGAATTTATCCGACGAATAAAGATAATTTTTTTTATTCGAAGCGGATTTATTCGAACTTCGAATAATTGTTCCATCTTTGATCTGTATCTTTTATTCGAAGGCTTCGAATAAATCTTCGAATAACTTTTGCCAGCTCGAATAAACGGTGACGAGGTCCGACGAGCTCCGAACTTCAAAGACCCAGCGACTGACAAACGGCATACAATGTAAGCAGATAAAGAATCGCGCACGAATGAAAGTTTAAACTTTTAGATTTTTCAATATACCTTTATGAAATTGTGACGAGTGAATTGATGGGATTTTCCTGATGAAAATGAGTTCAAATTCGAGTGTAATCGAACAATTTTCATTGATACGTAATGTTACGATAAAAATTACAATCTCATTGAAGATAGTTCAAATGATGTCGTGTTTGGACTCATTTTCATCGGAATAAGCTCTTTTCTTTTCTGATAAAAATTACACCGAACATGATATAATTAGCATCACATTTAATTGACGATTACAAATTCTATCAAGTACAAGCTTGCTGCACACAAGTTCTCGTACAATCGACCGAAGCAAGGATGTTTTGTGTGAGTTCTGGGCCAAGGTCGAATATTTTCATTTTATTCATACGAAACTGATCCGATTTCCACATATAATATTTTAATGTTTAGTAATCTGTTCAATTCAAATTTTGTAATGTAACAAATACATTATAATATTTGTTGTAATTTCTTTGAAATAATGCCACAACAATTTCTAGTGGTGGTTCAGAGTCACCACTCGAGTGCAAAGGGTTAACAATTTCTTTTTCTCTTTTGTATAATGTGGTACTGTATGTAAGCTCATCGGTATACAAATGTGATCGCAATTTCATATGATACATCAAGCTACAGCTACGACTATGCTATATGCGTATATGGACAACTGCACATTGCTTGCATGAGTCCGAAACATCAAACTAGCGAAGTATTTGGATGTGTAGGAAAATTATATACATATACACACATATACAGACGCACGTTGCCGAGGAGCGAATAGGCGTCGAACATAACCACAATCACAGACGAGGTATAGGAGTAGACCAATCACCCAATGTATTTTTCTGTCTCACGCTCGGGGGGCTCTAGAGCCCCCGTACCATTCCGTGTCACATGCTACCGTATCATCCAGAACTAATATTGTGGAACCAATATTCTACAATGGCGCTGTTGCTGATAGAATTTTAAATCTCATGTCGAGTATTCTAGGACTATATGATGAATGAAACAAAATAATGTTGTTTCCTTCTAATTCCATTACGCCTATTACGCGAGTGCATCGAAGGAGACGTAATGTAATAATAATAATAACGCAACGTCTCCGGCTGAGAATATTTTGGTCCCAGATCGAATCCCGCATGGAATGATTTTTTTCGTTAAACACTTTTTTCTTGTTCTTTCTACTACATCAGTCTTCTTCCCTGTGCAATTACAATTACAACAGTGTAATAACATAATAATAAGAAATTAAATTAGTTCAATATTAGCCAAAAGTAAGAACGTAGTTTAAATTTAATTTAAAAAAATACGACATTTATATCACCAATTTCATTTGACTATTTAATTGCTACCTATTCAATCTACTTCTAATATTGCTTTTCATTTGCAGCATATGTATTCTAATAAATTTAATTATTTGAGATTGAAGAAAGATTGAACAACAATATTTATAATAAGTAGTTTTGAACATTATGTAAGCATAATTAAATTTAAAAAACAAAAAGAATTATTTAAAAATACAAAATTAAGCCCGATTCTTTTTAATTTTTTCAGTTTAAATTTCACTTTGGTATCTTTTTTAGTTCAAAAGTTATAGCAAAATGTGCAACCGGAAATCGAATGCATAGCGCATTCCAGACAGAGTTGGGCACTATTTAGATAACAAATTATTTAAATAACGATTCGAATAAAACATTTTATATTTTATCTTTATTCGTTATTCGAAGGTTCGAATAAAAAAGTATTTTTGTCGAATAAATAATTTTATTCGACGAAAATTTATCGGACGAATAAAGACAACTTTTTTATTCGAAGCGGATTTATTTGAACTTGGAATAAATTTTCATTTTTTATCTGTATCTTTTATTCAAAGACTTCGAATAAATCTTCGAATAACTTTTGCCAGCTCGAATAAACGGCGACGACGGCCGACGAGGACCGACGAGCGTCGAACGTCGAAGACCCAGCGACTGCCAAACGGCATACAATGTAAGCAGATGGAGAATCGTGCATTATTGGCAATTTATGCTTTTATGTTTTAATCAGAACAATATTGTTAATACGAATGAGTTGTAGAGCTTATCCCGATCAAAATGAGTCCAAACACGACATCATTTGGACTGTCTTTAATGAGATTGTAATTTTTATTGTAACATTACGTATCAGTGAAACTTGTTCGATTACACTCGAATTTGACCTCATTTTCATCAGGAAAATCCCCTCCATTCGCTCGTCACAATTTCATGAGGATATATTGAAAAATCTTATATATATCATTTATTGATTCCCCTCGGGGTTACAATCTTGATTAACACCTCCTTTCCCCCGCTCTTAACCTGCTCTTAACCCTAGTCTTATCCTACTTAAACTACTTAACTTAACTTAAACTTAACTTAAACTATTTACAATATATACACGCCTGAGAGAGAGAGAGAGAGAGAGAGAGAGCGCTATCTTACAGCTAGAAACACACCTCATTCTTGTTTTCCCACTCCCACACAGACATACCTCTCTGCTCCCCCCTTCCCTACCCTCACACATCCTGGACCCCCTCTTCCGGTTGCTCTCCCACTATCATTTCAAATTCCTCTCCCATTCACTCCTTTTCCATTCACTCCCCGTCCCACTCACCCACACGTCCTTTCTCTCCACTCATCCACTCTCCTCATCCAATCCTCCCCTTCGCCTTCATCTCCCAATATTTTCCCCACCATCTCCTGCCAGCCCCTTCCCTCATCTCCTGTCATACAGCCCTCCCACACGTGCTCCCACGTCTCCTTCTCCCACCCGCAGACCCTGCACTTTCTCTCCTCCCCCCCAACCAATATTTTCCGCCCCTCATCTCACTTCCTAATCTGTACCTGGCTTCCCTCTGCCATCTGCTTTCCCCCCACCCTTTCCCCAGGTAACCCGGTAACCCCTCCCCCTTAACCCTCCCATACCACTCGTTGTATTTCGCGCTCCTTATCCTTTCCCATCTCTCCTCCCGCTGCTTCCTCCTTTCCCTCCTCGCCAACTCCCCACTCACTTCCTCTATCCTCTCCTCCATCATCACCTCCGCCTCCTCCATCGACCACCCTCTCTCTTCCCAAAAGCGCCTCCTCTCCATCTCCCATCCGGTCTCCTCCCCTCCCCTTCTGCCCCTGCCTCTCACCTGCTCCCAACATCTCCTAGCTAGCTCTCCCCCTTTACCCTCCCTCAGCTTCTTCTCGTAGCCCCACGCCCTTAGCCCCGCCCTCCCTCTCAGCAACTCCCTCTGTAACTCCTCTCTTACCAGGTACCCCGGGGTGCACCTCTCTACCCCTAGCACCCACCTCAAAAACCTCTCTTGTAGTCTCTCCAGTCCTTCCCATTCCCTCCACCCCCAAATCTCCACCCCGTAACTAATTACCGCCCACACCAACTTATCGAACAGCCATACCCTCCTTCCCCAGTCGTTACCAAACCTCCTCTTCCCAATCCCCCACACCTGCCCCATTACCGCTGCCCCTTCCTAATTCTATCTTCCACCTGCCTCCTCTGCCCCCCGTCCCTCATAATCACATACCCCAGGTACCTGAACTCCTCCACCTCCTCCAACACCTTGCCCTTCCACCTCCAAGTCATCTTTTTCCATCTGCCCCCCCCCCCTTCTGCATCTCATTATCTTCGACTTCCCCGCGTTCAGTTGCAGCTTTCTCTCGTCCAGATATTTCTCCAACCCACTCATCATACCCCTCAACCCCTCTTCGTCCTCCGCCACCATAGCCACGTCATCCGCGTAGGCTAGTGTGTAGACGTTCTTTCCCCCTAGGTTTACTCCCCCCACCCCCCTTTTTCCAACACCTCGTCCATGTCCGCCAGCAGCAACGTGAACAACATCGGACTTAGCGGGCACCCCTGCCTCACCCCCTTTGCCGTCCAGAAATTTTCTCCCTCCTCCCCTCCCACCCTTACCCTACACCTCGTCTCCCTCAACACCTCCTCGCACCTCTCCACCAGCCCTTCCCGTATTCCCCTTTTCCTTAGTGCATTCATCAGAATTTCCCTATCCACCGAGTCGAAAGCCGCCTTCAAATCTACGAAGAATATCACCATCCTTCTTTTCTTCCTTTTCACCTGCCTGTTCACCAAATAATTCAGCACATATATGTTGTCCATGCACCCCACCCCCTTCCTAAACCCCGTCTGGCTCGCCGGCAACAGCCCCTTCCCCTCCACCTCCTCCCACAGTCTCTCCGCCAGAATTGCCGCATATACCTTATACGCTGTTTGCAACAGCGTAACCCCCCTGTGCTCTTCCACCTTTCTGCTGCCGCTTTTCTTCGCTATAGGTATGACTATCCCTTCCGACCACTCTTCCACCCAGCCCTCACCCCTCCATACCCTACTGCACACCCTCCACAGCCACTTTCCCACCTCGCTCCCTCCGAATTTCCACACCTCATTCCCTATCCCGTCCCCCTATATTGAAAAATCTAAAAGTTTAAACTTTCATTCGTGCGCGATTCTCCATTCGCTTACATTGTATGTCGTCCGTCGTTGCTGGGTCTTTGAAGCTCGGCGCTCGGCAAAAGTTATTCCAAGATTTATTCGAAGCCTTCGAATAAAAGATACAGATAAAAGATGAAAAAATTATTCGAAGTTCGAATAAATACGCTTCGAATAGAAAAAATTATCTTTATTCGTCGGATAAATTCTCGACGAATAAAATTATTTATCCGATACTCGTCCAATAAAGATGCTTTTTTTTATTCGAACCTTCAAATAACAAATAAAGATAAAGTATCTTTTATTCAAATTTTCATTTAAATAATTTTTTATCCCAAATAATGCCCATCTCTGCGAGGGCCGTTAGCACCGTGAAAGATTTACTTAATATTTAATTGAATTTAATAATTACAAAGAGTGTATCATGAACAAAGTGCATGCACTTGGAACTGTTACAGAAATATGTAAGATCACCCTTTCGATGAAGTATCGAATGAGGTTTATAACACGAGCGACTGGAATCCGCCTCTTTTGAGGAGTTTAGTACACACTGCATGTCTAGCCTTCCTTTAATTAGTTTTGGAGGCAGGTCTCTGAAAGTTGTGGATGTATTCGTTTGTATGGTCTGGCTTGCGACTCAATAGCGATTGTTAGCGTACCATAAAACTCCAGATGGGACACAGAACACAGGTAGGTGTTCTGGGCGCTAAGTCACAAACGCACTAAAGTACTGCATTGTGGAAACTATTTTGTTTTTTCAATGATCGTCGCAAAAAATTGTTCTTCCTTGAATATGGATGGTACTATGGTATCGAGTTGTAAATTAGTGTTAAACAGAGCTGCAATGCAGCCCATAAAAAATTAGTAGAACGGTGAAATAAAGAGTAAACTAGAATGTTTTCGACTAAAATTATTTAAAAATAGTTCTAATATGTTTTTAAAGTCATCTAGTAAAAATCTTATGGTGCTGAGGTGGAAAAAATATTTATTCATGAAAGAAAATTTTTTTCAATTAATAATAACAGTAGCTAAATATATGAAAAAATTTAAGATAGTGTTGATGACAATAGCTCATTATTACATTAATATTCAGGTTGGTCGCTTTTAAACTTCGATATGAGATCTGTATTTGTTCGAATTTTTCCGGGTTTTCCATTTTTTACAACTAGAGTTTGCAACTACAAAATTGGAAAAAAATAAAATACGTATCATTACAATTAATATTATTCTTAATTTATATTAATTAGAGATTTTGTACACAAGATTTACATGTTAGTTACATATTTCATATAAAACAATTAAGCTGTACGTTCTAATCCTGGTTAAAAAAATAATGTGCGTTCAGTTTTATGCTAAAAGACTGACCGGTTCTGTGCCATGCTAAAAGACTGACCGGTTCTGTTCCAGGAAAGACTGACCGGTTCTGTGCCATGCTAAGGCTGAGCAGATGTCAGCACTATATCGGGAACGCCGAAAACCCGGGCGTGAGCACTCTCATTCCTCTCTGCCTATACCTCGTCTGTGGCTACACATTTGTAGGTAATACCATTTCTGTAAAGGAAACTGTACGGCAGATACCGACCACCGAATCTTAAAAAGTCACGTGACTGACCCGAGCCCTTAATGACAATTTAAAATTCTGAAAAAAATCTGACACATTTCGGTACCAAGCCACATATTAGGAATCGTTTTCAGATTTTTCCGTTGCAAACTCTGTCTGTAAAAAATGAAATACACGAAAAAATCGAAAAAATGAAGATTTCATATAGAAATTGAAGAGACGCAACTACAGCATTAATTTAGCAATGATTTATTTTTCTGAGTATCATTCAATTTTTTTCAAAATCCTGAATTTGGGTGAGTCATAGTTGAAAAAAATGAAAACCACTTTTTACGGCGTTTTTCTCGTGAACAACTAAGTTATATTTATCTTTTTTGGATCTTCGTGAAAACAACTAAGTTATATTTATCTTTTTTGGATCTTTTCGTGCGCATGCACGACGATTTTAGTCTCAGTAAAGTAAAATTCTTGATCTTCAAAATTTTCAAAAATTGTTATAATTTGTTTTTGAAAATAGCGAACTCTACGCCTCTTTGTAGTTCCTTCTCCAATATTAGCTGCCATTGTATAATAAAATATTAACAATAACTTATCATAAACTCGTAGGACACTCTTCTCGTCTCGAAAGAGATTATTCCGGTACTTTCCCGCCAATATCACTGCCCCACTACCTCTTTCTCATAATATAGACACGTTACTGTTTTGAGCGCGCACGCGCGAGAAAAGTTGACCGATATCTCAGCAATCAGCATAAGCTGCGCACATGGTCGACTACGGAGGGAAGTACGAGGGGAGAGAAGGAGGCACGAGGCACCGAGCGAAGATGCGCGCTGCACGAAAGAGACGTTGGTGGGGGAAGCAGGCAGCTCAGGGGCCCCTACCCCTGTGTGTGCACGTACGTGTGATAGACCGCTCAGCTGACTGAGGTGCGTGCCAGGAGTCAGGAGTTGTAGAGGTGCCTTTACTCTCCTTGCTTTCCTCCACACTGTTAATGTTTTGATAGCATCGCTTTTGCTTATAAAGTGGTAAGGGATCATTGAGTTGTATTTGCGTGAGGCGTATGCATGTTTCAAATGGTCCTATATTTCTGTTACATCCTGTATACTTTTTCTTCTAACTAATATACAGGGTACTCCACAATATGTGGCGTACTTATGGATTACACGCTAGAATGATGAAAAAAGTTCCGAAACATATATATCCGATGAGATTTGATTTTCTGAATAACAACTATTCTTAATATTACGAAAGTAGCGCTCGAAACACCTACAGAACTGTGCGGATGTAATTGCGGGCTACATTTCTTGACGTAATCTACTTTGACCTATTGACTATTTTAATTATTTTTTTATAGACACATAAAAACTACATTCCACCGACGTAAAAGAAATTATTTAAAGGACTTACCTTTCCTGTTACATACATTATTTTATTTCCAACTAATCTCCTATGTCAGTTTGTATCTATTTTGCATTTCGTATAATAAAAAATGAGTTATAATAAATTGTGATTAAGAAAAATCGAATTTTCAATATCACCATGGCCAGTTAATAAATTCATGAATGAGCAAGAAAGGTTACGTTTTAAAAACTTATTATAGGAAGATTTTTTCATGACTTTCAAAAAAGTTTTTATTGTGTCATCTGAGTGCATGTTTGTACGTATGGATAACGAAATGGTCGTAGAACAATAGAGGTTACACTAGAATAATAGGCCATGAAATGTACCCCGCGAGTAGTTTATCCTATGAAAAATGGTTGTGATATTATATTTCTTTCACAATACAAATGACAGCTTCCAACCAAAAAAATTAAGTCTCACCGAAAATATCTATGTATGAATTTTTTCCATCCGTTTAGTCCGTAAAATCGAGCCCTCAAAAATGGTCGACATAATTAATAGTATTATGAAACACCTTTGTACATATACACATCGGTATATATTTACTATATAACATATATATATGTATGTTATATATGTATGTTATATATGTCTTTATAAATGTTTATAAAACACATTCCTTCGTTTCACATTTATATTATACATAATAAATAAAACACATTTTGTATTTATAAAAATTATTTCTGAAGACTAGAGAAGCATTTTCATTAATAAAATTTATTTTATAACTTGTAGCCCAAGTGTTAAGCAACAAAGTAAAACAATTTTTCGTTGTTTACGAGAGGAGTATTTTTCTTGGCCGTCAGAATAGTCAAATGTAATTCGAGAAAGATGACATTTATATAAATTGTACCATTTTTTACATCTACGTTTTTACTTTGAAATTGTTTAAAAAAAAATACATATATACATATAATATTGTAGGGAAAATATACAACGTTATGCGTGATTCATATTTAATTAATAAGTTTACTAACTTTAAATTATACACAAATACGTAAATTTATTGCTATAACGTTTCATACACCATCCTCGACGCAATTCCTGATGTTTATGAGGAAGATCGTGACTATGCTGATACGCAGGGGCAATAAAAAAAATGTATCGTTTGTTCAAAATGTAACTTCTTATTTCTTCGAATGACTTTTCAGTCGACATGTACAATAATATTCCGAACTCTGTCGTGCACAGTTATAAGCACACACAGAGCTAAAAATATTATTATGTAATACTTTTGGCTCATATAAGAAAACCCGAACCCTTTAAAGACTGGACAATTATTAGGATCTCTGTGCAATGAATCCTCTGTGAAAAAATCTCACTCTTCGAATTGAAAATTTGTTTCCGCGTGCATGCATTTGATAATTTTATTAACGGCACGTTTCCAAAGGATTTTCATTATACACAAATGCAAAATTGTTTGTATCGCAAAACATATAAATACTACTTGATGTAGTTTCATTATTTCTTTTATTGTTACAAATAACCTCAGACGAGATGTTATGGAATAAATGCTTGTTAAATGATTTTTTCCATTGTTTTATCCTTTTTTTACTTACTGAATGATTTCACTTTCTAACATGTTGACCCTCGTCATCTAAAAACGATACTTTTTCATCTAAAAGAAGTGGTTTTCGTAAAATTTACTGGCCAAAGTATACTTACTTTTTTTTATCCAAAAGTAGCATGGACAATTGTCACTTTCTACTACGAAAAAAATAGGAGTAAATGTCATAAATAAATTTTAATGGTTATTCTAAAACAAAACTTTTACGAAAACGAAAAAGCTCTTTGCTCAGTTGCAACGAATGCTTAAAGCGTACAAAAAAAGTAATTATTATAATAAATAAATGTTTATACTAAAATGAAATGAATGAACTCTCGACCTCTGACTAGCATATGTCTCTCAATTTAGGTTACAAAAAGCACTTCCTCACAGAGGGGTCAAAAAAGTATTCGTTTTCACGAGACGCGGATAAATTGAAAAAAATAAAGAGAAATAGGAGAGGGAAGCAGGAACGGTTGGCTTTTAGAATAGAAGCGATGTATCTAGTAGTAGACTCTGTTCAGACTTGTAATGTATTCTCCTCCGATCATACTTTGCCAATCACGTTGGTACTGAGTTCATCAATACCGTGCCCACATTGTACCAACAACTTACAACATTTTAACAACTCTCTATTACTCCCAAAAGCTGCAGTTTATCGACAGACGCGACTATAATACAAAGCAAGGGCACTTGATAAAATAACTTAGTCTTCTATTCCATAATTATCTATATATAACGTACATATATAAAACAAATTATGAATAAAGAAATAATAATCAGGTCGGTACAGTATTATGACTTTTACCTTAAAATTTGTTTAACGCCTGATTATACAAATTGATATATATCACGAAAATGTAAGATCATAATCAATGCGCCGAAGTCCACTCTCGAAAAAGAAAAAAAAGGAGCCACTCTATCAGGAAATTCTGGATTAAAGATGTACACGTGCACAGGGCGTATAATAAGCAGTGGACTACGATTCTATACGTTTCTTTTTCATTTGGGAGCATCGTGATTCTTTTACGTTCTTTACATTCAAACCTTAGATCAATCAATCCAGTATAGATAAAGCCCACTCGTTTCAGAATAGGAACAACCAACCAAATCTCCTCGTGTATGTTAATCGTTATTAGTCATGATATAAGTAATAATGTTAATATTTGAATAAAGTAACATGATGCGCAGTCAAATATTCATGGAATACTTGACTGCACGGAGGTCATGCGAGGATCCACCACAGTTATCTTTCCACTGTCAATGCTGTCCTGTTCTTTACACCATATATATATATTATATCGAATTTATTAGTATATATATATAGTATAAATATATACACGCACGCTAGTTTTAACAATCTTTCGTCACATTCATTCATGCATACACGTAACTTCAGAAGAGAGGAACGTCTCCGCGAAAGCAAAGTCCCTCCAACTGCTTCGACGTGCTTCGCTTCGGATATTTAATCTTCCGTTGCTCTCTTTGTTCACCGAGTAATTATCTCTTCCAATGATTCCCGTTGCCGTACTCCTTTGTTTCCTTTTCTTCTTAATTTGAACTTCACTTCAATTCACAATGACTTATCACATGTTTTTTTCTGTTTCTCTTATTTCTTTTTTAAACACTATTATCAAGTCAGCTCACTGTTTGATACAAGGAACGATAATACAATTGAATATTTACGAACACAACGTTTTTTTTTGTCATGCTGAATAATGTAGCTTGTCTTGTAGAAAGACGCAAGCTCCTGGACTTGCGGCGACCAGTCTCGCATCTCTCGCAATATTTTATATAGTCGGCCTGTAAGTATAGTTGTAGAAGTGGTGGAGGTGGTGGTGATAGTGGTAGTGGAGTGGTAGTGGTAATCGTGGTATTGGTGATGGTGATACTATCCGGGTTTTTTTTAGTATTTACAGTTCATTATAGCAGTTCGCTATTTTCCTAAGATGAGATGGTGTGCAATTCAGTGTTCAAGATTTGGCATGTATTAGCATATCAAAGATTTTGTCTTTAGTTCCTTTCCACTACGAACTGCTTGACGCGTTCATACCACTAAACATGCCAATGCTAAATGAGGTTTGTTGCTGTTGTTGAATCTGTTGTTGTTGTTGCTGCTGATTATTCGCTTGACGGCCATGCTTTGGCACTGGAGGTTGAAGATATTCGTGTTTAGCTAATGTCAATACATCTATACGCTCTTCTTTCCTATACGCTAGGCAACTTCTTATGAAACTCTGAAACGTTGTAACGTATATTAACATTCTTCTCCTAATTTGTTACTCGAACCATGCCTAATTATAACCTTATCTACGACGATATTCAAATAATATATATATATATATATGTATGTATGTATGTATATGTACCTTTGCTTCGTTGCTAACCGTTGGTTTATTTGCAAATTGAACTTCCGTAGCTTTCAAAATTGTGTTTTCTTCTAAAATTGTAGCTTGAGATTGATTATGTCCAAAAGGCTGAAAGAATATTGTGCTTAGAGCTTAAAATTTATTTAGTTTACATTACGAGCAAGCAAAATGCATTGAAATGCATTACTAATCAATCGTACCTTTTTACCGTATAGACATTGGTAGAATATAACACCCACGCTCCATACATCAACTTTTGACGATATTTTTGGAGGATTTTTACCAATAACGAAACACTCTGGTGGAAGATACCTAAAAATTGACACAAAACGATTATATTTTGTTACTTACGCGCATTATTCAACAAATTCGAAGCCATATGGAGAAAATATTCACTATATTTCATATCTCTAGAATATTAGGAGAGGTAGGCAGCCTATGATCGAGTCGGTTTCATCGAAATGGTTTCTATCGCTAGCAAATATTTTATAATTTAATTTTTCTATATCATTATACGGAGATTGTTTTTACATGGAGAGCCTAGAAAGTCGCAGCTGAGTAAATACTGTCTATTCAATTATTCATAAGTATTAGATTAACAAAATCCATAGCTGAAAAACTGTAGTAAACAAAGCGTTACTAAAAAAGAAACTAAATCATGGAAACAATAGAAATGCATATTTGTTATATTTTTTAAACAGTCTAAAATCAAAGTTATTTACGTAATAAAAGAAAAATTGAAAAAAAATTAAGACCTTTTAATGATTCTTTTTCAACCTTCTTGCATTTCGCACATTCGAAGCAAATTTGATACACTCCATATGTTAGCGCATAATTCATTTTCAAATTTGAACAAACAACTGCATCGTACATACGCAGAATGTTGAGCAACAGGTAGAAACAAATTTAAGGAATGATTCTACAAGACAATAACAAGTTTTGGCTTTATTTTCAAGGTGTTAACATTTGAAATGAACTAATAGCTTTTCACCTCTGCCTCTAGCACGATGTCTCTAGAAAAGGGTCATTGACAGTGCTCTTCTTGATTTGAATTATATACGTATACGCTACTATTGGCGAATCGAAAAAATTTTAAATCGTTAAAAACTTGAAACAAAGCAATCATTTGTTTATCTTCATCTTAGATCGACTTGTAAAGTAACACGTTCAAATGTTTGATAAGTGTGGTCAAGCACCTTGTGAATAACGATGAAATAGTAGTTAGTGGTGGTAAATGTATTATAATACAACTCTCAAAAACTTTCTCTGTATCATGATCCAGTCACTGGACGAGCAAAGTATCAGCAAATAAATAACGCATGTATTCAAATGATGCTTAAATACGTGTACACGTACCAGTAGGTACCCGCTCCTTGAGATGTTAAATCCATTCCATGGTCTGGATTGTAGTTCTCTTCGTCCATTACTTTACTCAATCCAAAGTCTGTAATTTTTATCTCTCCGCAAACATTGCCTTCGGTTAATAATATATTACCTGCAAAATTATTACACTAATGTAGCTTTACTTACTAGATACGTTAAATTAAGAAGCGCAATTAGAAGAAACAAAAACTGGATTTTTATTTTCCTAGTGAAAGTAAATATAATTCATTCGAAATAAAAAGAAATCTTACCTGGTTTTAAATCATAATGAATGACTGGGGGCTTTATTTCATTGAGGTATTTTAATGCAGACACAACTTGCATAACTATAGATCTCGCTTCTCTTTCAGGTATAGTTTTATGCTGAAAATGAGAAATATTTCGTAAGGAGAAGCTGCGATACAGTGAGGGGTGGTGTTTAAATAACAACGATGATACGCCAATATACACACCTGCTTGAGGTAAAAATCTAAATCATGGCCATCACAATACTCCAAGACAGTACAAAAGGAATTGGCATCAATTTCAAACACATCGTACAACTTCACAACACGAGGATGATCAAGAGCTTTATGAATATTATATTCTCGTAACGCATGTCTGTGTAAAAAAAAGTTACCAAAATAATTTAACAGAAACTTATGTAAAATATTATACGTATATAATATAATATGTGCAGTCTAAATAAATACTCGATGAAAACAATACTACGATACTTTTCATAGTAGTTGATTCTATCAATTCTAATCGACTTGGTTTTACATTCAACAGTATTAACTACTTACTTAATATAATTAGCTTTCTTGTCCTCTTTCCAGTCTTTATTCAGTTGATGCACTTTACACGCAACGTATCGTTGCTCCTTTAAGTCAAATGCCTATAAAAAGTAATTGTATAGACACTAATTAGATTAATTATCTACAGCGAACAAACCTTGTTTTGTATATAATAATACAATGTCTGTACCTTATGCACTTCACTGAAACCACCTTTCCCTAATAACATTAATAGAAGGTAACGTTCATTCAACACAGGATGTGAGTTGAATCTCGATTGGTCCTCGTTATGAATACGTTTCAACTCTCTGATGTGTAAGTTTCTTTCTCTTTCGAGTTTTTCCATTTCTAGTTGCAGATCTGCATCTTCTTTTTTCAACGCACTTTGTCGTAACTAAAAATTCAATACACACATAAATGCGTGAGGAACAAATATCCATAATTAGACTGCAGATTTTGATAAAAATGAGTACACAAAATTTGAAACAGTAGCAAGATTAGAAGAGTTTAAGGATATGTATGTGTTGTTATCAATTCACTGAAATTATTGAAGAAAGGAAGACATATTTATTTACTATAAAATAATTATTTACTAATAAAACAATTTTTATTTTGCATAGAGATCCGCAATCTATTCGTAATGGATAAAGTCAGTTTTGGAGAAATTTGTAAATATATTGAACGACTGCAAACGTTCGTGTCCGATTTTCAGAGACCTCAAAAGATCTTCTTTGAAGTAAAGGCCACACAGTTTTTACAAAAAAAAAACTAACTTGTAAAACGTTGCGAAACAATTATAGAAAATGGTGGTGATTATATTATATAATTGATTAATAAAATTGTTATTTTAAAACGTAACCACTTGTGTTTTATTTTCAAATCAGGCGCAAACTTTTGCAATCGTCTAATCTAGTATAATCTCGATGAATATACATGTGGCTGCAACAAAAAATGGCGCTTGTCACGAGAAAAAAGTCACGAAAACATATTCGATAGGCGCAGAAAAATAATGAAGCTAGGAAACATTACTGATACAAATAATTAGTGATCACAATTTTAAACGGCAATATCTCGAAAGTGAAAACGTGTGACATGCGGCGTTCTTCCTTACAACCGCAGATATATATGTATAATATAAAAATTACCTTGAGTATTTCATCAGCTTCGTAATACTCCTGCAATGTGTAAGATCCAGGTACCGCATCTGGTTTTAAGAATGTAGCTTCTGTGCCATTATGTAAGGATGGTTGTGGCTGACTACGTTTTCTAGCAGTTTCACTATTCGATGGCCTCTTCTTGACAAGTAACTTTTTCTGCTTATCAATTTCTTCTCTTTCAGTCGCAATTTCTTCTTGCCGCCGTGCTAATTCTTGAAACGCGTAACCGTCTGTCCAATTTTCTTGAAATGTTGCACCCACCCTCTGAGTCACAAATTGACCCAATCTCAGTCTATTTTGCATACACCTTTGCCTAGCCTCCTTTTTTTCTATATTTGATTTTTCCTTCAGTAATTTCTTTACAACGTCTATACACTTATTTATATGGGATTTGTGCTGCTCGATAAGCTTTTGTTGATTAGCCACTTGGTGCTTAAGTTCATCTGTGGTCTAGAAATAAAAACATGCAAATTAATATTAGCTTTTCTAGCTTTTTTTTAAAGCTTTTTTTCATATCCGAATGTAATGCCAATACAATATATCATTGCGTTCTTAATAAAATGAAATTTTCTATAATTTTAATAATAATACTGCAACGTAATATTTTAGTATAGAAATATACAGGAATAGCTTTATTCTACCTTAGATTTATTCATTTAATATATTATCTCGTCTTGCTATATACAAATACAGATCTTTTTCCAAAAGAAAAATTTCAATCATTCTACTTACTCTATTTAATTCTTCAATTTTGTTGTTACGTAATTCTAAATCTGAAGTAGCTTGTGTTTCGAATTCCTGTATCCTCTGGCAAGTAAGTTCTGTCTGGAATATAATTAATACGTCTTATAGTAATTAAAAACGAATCACTGTAACATCTGATACATTTGTCAGCATAGTTCATAAATACCAGATACCTTGCTGCACCCAGATAAAGATAACAGATATTAAGTTGCTTACTCAATGTAGTTCTAGTCTTAATACGTATTTGAAATAAAGTAAGTCCTACATGTTAGTCAATTAAGATAGGCTGATTCTTTTTGTGTCATTAGAAGTAAAACTACAGGACAAAATCCAAACATATATGTATTTGCACATAACTATCACACAGGCAGCAAGGAAAACACCAAAAATGTATGCATGTAAATATTAAAAAAAAAAACTGTAGAACACTGTGCATTGTGTGCATTATATATTATTCTCTCTCTCTCTAAAAATAGACAATACTTTCTACGTTAAATTGAATTTTTAGTTTCTGCGTTAATACAAAATTATAATCAATTATCGATACAAAGAGTGACAAACATGCACACCTTTTATGCTTTTATCCAGGCGAGTAACACAAACTTAAAATTTAATAACTTAGATAAGGAGTGATATTACAAGGCAGCCTACACTCCTATGGTAACAAATGGATACAGTGCTACAGTCCAGTCAAAAGTTGTCTGAATTTACTGCAAACATCTGACAAGAAATGCCCATTAGAAAATTAAATATGCAAAGTATGATTTAATGTTTCAGTAAAACGCTAAAGTCAATTAGATTACAAACGAATAAAATGGAAACAGTAGGTATACAATGTTCATAAACTATGTAATTATGCTGAGTTGATTATGCTCTTTTACATTTAAAGATATTATAGACTACCCACATCTTCAAAACAAAAACAGACACTATTATTGTCAACATTTATATTCTCTAAACACAAGAACAAATTCTTATACGTACATATTTTCATTTTTTAGTTTCATATTATAATTCCCTTATTGTATAATGTTACAACGATATCTTGAAATTCTATTTGACACTGTTTCATGTATCTTTGATGGCACAAAGATATTTATTAGTAATTTGAAACAGGAAATTATGTGCAATTGACAACTATAATGTGTGCTTCACAGACAGAATTTTGTATGGGTCGTTTCTTATAAAATGCTTGCAAGAATTATCGAATTTTGCTTACATTTGGGGTGTTAGTCTTCGCTTGCCTGACCTGGCTTGTCCTACTGAGGTTGGTAGGCCTTACCTGCACCTGCTTGCTGACCATCGAGCCTGCAGGTTGTGTCGAGGCTGGTGGAGGAGGAGGTAGTGGTTGAGGATGAGGTCTTGGCGGCTGCATCAGTGAAGAAAATTCTGCCACTGACGAATTAGGTGTTGTTACTTGCGGTGAAAGGAGTTGTTGAGGCGATGGTGGATACTGTAGAAAAATAATTACAAGAAATGTCAAAAAGGATATAAAGGAATAAATTTATATGTGTTGCAATTATATATATATTGCATATTGCAATTGTATTATTTAAATGCAATAAGAAATTTGAAGATTTTAGATATATTTACCATAGGGTAACCTTGTTGAGGGGAGGGACTTTTAGCACCACCATGCCGAATAGGGCTATTGCCCAAATGATGCTTTGGAAAATACTCATTGATTTTTTTATTTTCAAGGGCAGCGACAGATCTAGACCCTTTACTCCCTACAGGTCCCCCCGTAACTCCTCCACCTCCGTCATCAGCTTTACGCTTTCTTTTTCTTTCCGAAGGAGTCCTTGGTACCTTTTCCGGAGTATTTGGGTCTACCTCCTTATCACTATGCGATGAGCCTACAGTTACATTGAAACGAATATAATGACGGAATAATATCTCTATGATTTGTACAGTACCCATTATATAATTTGTATTTTTGTTATTACAGCATCGAAGACACCAGTAACTTACCAGTGCTCATATTCGAATCTTGACTATGAACCGACTGACCAGAGTTTACAGTTGATTGGGGTGCCATCTGAATTTGTGACCCAGCAGACATCTGAAATAAAAAGAAACTTATGTAAAATAATGCATCGAATGTGTACTATTTTTTTTATAAATAAATATTCCAGTAAAATACAAAGAAAATCAATATATTACTAACAGAATCACACATGTAATGGTAAAATACTACAAAGAGGGGCATAGAACATATTATACACATTTATTTTATGTATTTTTGTCAATCCTAAAAAATTTAGTTACGAGCCTGTTTAGAGAAACAACATGGAGAAAAGTGAATCGCATCGCGAATCAAGATTCGATACTCGTAGTAGAGGTTACACTTCGAAAATCATACCGGCGCATAAAATATTGGCCAACGAAGATCGCATGTTATTAAAAGAAATGATATACTGTAAAAAGTAACTTCGATGGATAGAGAAAGACTTCGTAGGAAAATCGGAGAACGAAGACGTACAATGTGCGAGTGAGAAAGAAGTAGGTTTAATAAGAAATTGTAAGACAGTATCAGAGAGAGTGAAAGAAGCAGAGAGGAAGAGCGAGAGGAAAAGACAGAGAGAGAAGTGACACCTTCCAGGATAGCCTATGGTGGAGCCCCATAGTCGTATTTGCTACTTGGGTTAACAGACAGTATGTCAACCATAGACACGGTTTCGCGCACAATTTGTAGGTAAATGTCAATAGAACCGTATGAAGAAAATGTGCGATATATGTTTAGAGCTAGAGGAATCACGACAAAATGGAGGAGTGTAGCAGAGGGGGGTGGCGGAAGGGCAGGGAGTTTACGGGGCTAGAGAAGAGGGAAGAAGGAAGGCGACGTATAACAGAGAGGGGGTGGAAGTAGAGGAACAGAGAGAATGAGAGATAGAGAAGGGGGGTAGGAGGTAAGAACTCGATGGCAGAGGAGTGGTTGGATCGGGAACCACGAACGCATACCGCAAGGGGGCAGTTTTACTCACTGCTTCACTTCTGAACTCTGGTCAGGCCGGCTAGTTAACTGGCTTTCCTATCTTACATACTTTTCCACATACGCACCAAATACAGCCACTAGGCAAGTTGATTTCGATTAACAGTAACGATAACCGCGACGACACATTACGTCACTACGGTTCGTGACGTCGGGTCCTCCGATAAATTACGCACTTTTATTATTATTATCGGCGGCGTGTCAGCCACGTTTACTCTGCGCGCGGTTAAGAACCCGGATTAATGGTAAGTCCTCATGGACGCGGTCACGCGTTTGCGCGTTTGCCAGGCGGAACGCACACGTTCGAATTCCACGCTCTGTCACTGACGTGCACACGCTGCTTGCTTACGATTAAAACATCGCTACCGCAAAGCACCTCAAATATGGATGAATCCTTCAAAAACTTGCATTCACTTGAACTTGCTGTGCTCCCTTCGATACAATTTCTTTCCTTTTCCTTCTTCTTCTTTCGAATCATCGTTCGGTTACAGTTCGTATGCGTATATTATATCGTGCAAATTAACGGTCAATCTACACGTGAAATTCAATTTTATTCGTGTTAGTTTGGTCACATTAGTTTTTCTCTTACGGCGCAATACGTTTAAAACGATTTAAACACTGGTAGTGCAGGTGGTTGACAGCCTCCATAATAAGTAGATGTATTTCATATATTCACGTTTGTAGGAATTATTTTAAGATGATACACAGGAACGAAAGATTTACATTTTATCATTTATATTTTTTTTTCTTTCTGTTTTACAATGTATTTGACATGCATTCGGTTGATAAAATAGTACATTTAAATGTTATACACTTTACGGGCGAAACAATTCAATCACAACAGTAACTGCACAATAATTTTATTATCCCTCACATTTTCGTCAAATATTAATACAGAACTTGGTCGATAATCCATTAAATTAGATTAACATACGTCACATATGTGCATAAGTGATAGTTTTCGATATTTTTCTACCATTTTCAAATGAAAAATTCCATAATCGTTACCAAACCACCAAAATACTCAGATGTATATAGAGTCGAGAAGGAAGTAAACACTGTGTTTACAATAGTATCGACACAAAGGTACAATGAAAATCTGAAAATTGTATCGTGAAACTGTGCACACAACAACTGTGTGTATTTAATTATCCAGAAGAAATATCCGAAAAATTGTCAATTTCACTAAGATATTACGAACAAATTTTTAAAGCAATGAGATGTCAAATTCGGAGGCTTTTAGAATCACGTACGAACATGCTTCGGCGTAAGTAACATTCATCGTACATGTACATCCATGTACCAATGTTGTACGTATCAAAAACATGAAGCGCGAGATCTCGGTTACTTGGCTGGGTAAGTAGCAAATTGTAGATTACGAAAATATTCATTGTCACGTAGTGAAAACACACGTGATCGTTAAGTCGCCAATTAGAACAACGACGAGAATTTCGAATGCGAGATTCGGTGGTCTACGAATGTTTCGGTTTCGCTTACTCGTACCACATACTTTGCTAAACATGCCAAAAATCTTGCAGAGGGGATAGGAAACTTCCTTATCGATGAATCAATGGCCGTGCCCGGAACTGGGCTAGAGGGCCGGGAAATCGTTCCTCCGGCAACGATTTGCTTTTAAGACGGACGGGACGGGACGGTCTGTATTCGTGCGGTTAGGCGAGTGTGCGAAACGCTTGCCGTGAGTTACATGCGAAAGTGGTGTGACATATACGAACCCAGTGAATCGGGACATGCGGATTTTACAGTGCGCTCCTCTAACCCAGACGATCTGGCTTCGGTATGGCCATAACCACGAAGTCGTATCGAACGATTAAAACACAGCACATAAGCTATCTTTTCAAACTCTGACGGAGTGTCAGCTAGCTCACTTCGTGTCTTCCTCCACAGTACAGTTCCACTTGTAAAAGTGGCGTGCAGTTAGCACGCCGGGTAAACAGCAATAGTAACAGCACCAACAGCACGGAGTGCCGTCAATGGCCACGATAAACGGCATTACGCGTACGTTTCACGGGCCACAAGCGAGCCAAAATCCCCGGCGTGGACTCGCCTAATCGAAACGGAACTGGAACTGTCCGACCACCGTGCCCCGCTCGCATACTACTATCTAGCGGAGGTTTCTCTCCTTCTCCCTTTCTCAGTCGTTCGCTCGCTCGCTCGCTCGCTCGCTCGTTCGTTCGTTCGTTCGTTCGTTCGTTCTCGCGCTCCCTCTTTCCTTTCCTCTCTTCTCCGCTCCTATGTACGGCAAATGAGCAACGCGCGAGATTCCGAGATGCGGCAAAAGGTGCAACCTCCACCTCCCCGCGACGCCACTACCGCCCTGCGATCACAACAGACAGAGAAGAGAAAGAGAGAAATTCGGAGAGAGCGAGAGAGAAACCGAGAGAGATCGAGAGGCCCATGAGAGGAAGCAGAGAGAGAGGAAGAGGAGGGCGACCAGTGGTTGGGGAGTTGGTGGAGAGGGATGGACGGCGAGTCAGTTAGAAAGAGAGCTAGCTGACTGAGGGAGAGGTTTTGTAGGGGGAGGGTCAGGAGGGATAAAGGGGGAGGAAAAGAGAGCCGGAGGGAGGCATATGAGACATTCCTTCAGTGAACGGGTCGACCGAGTGTGAGTGCAAGCGAGCCGGTAAAATCGATGTGGCGAAGTGTGGCTGTACCACTACGGTGTGCAAAGGGTGTGTTGTACCCTGTATGTGATCGGTGCTCTGCCTTGTGGCGTTATTTCGTATAATAATCGACCGAAGTCTAGGAAATATTTCATTCGCAGAAGCATTTCTCGCGAAAATCTTATATTATTTGCCCAAACTCTTCGATGCTATTCAAGTTACAATGCATTTTCGAAGTAACTGTCGCGCAGTAGTTTTTCCCTATATGTATACCCTTAATAAGATTCTGCTTAAATTATTTCCCCTTATGCCTATAAACATTTTTCTTCCGCATTATTTTTTTTTCTTCTCTTCAGAAATTATGCGATGTCTAGTTACAAGATTCTTTGCTCTGCAACCTGACGTTCGTTTCAATTGTCACAAGAGATAACGCGTTTAAAGAATCACCGATTTCTTAATCTTATATCTCGTATTGGAAAATATTGTCGGACAATGCGAATGTATTCGATAAATTTGATAATAGCATCGAATCAAAGAAAATCAACAACAGTAATGGCAACAGTACATACCCGATGCGAATATACAAGCTTGTCGGAGTGTGTTTGGATTCGGTTGCGACACTATTTTAATCCGTCGAATCTCGTACCAATTTGCACGATCGTGTAAGAGTGTAAGGGCATCGTGTACATAGGACGCACCTGCCTCAGAGTTGAACATAGAGCGCCCTCGCAGCGGTTTCACTAGTTACGCTCCTGCAATACGCTGTGCCGACGCGTGCTTCAGCCTGTGCGAGGGCGTATTGGCGAGATGTAGTTTCAGTGGAGGGGATTGAAAGAACCAAACGTACGTACGAGATGACGGCTCGACGGACGAACATAACCGGTTGGGCGGGAGGGCAGGCGAGAGAGTATGTCAGGTTTAGGTCGAACAGCACAGCGCTTCTCAGTAGTCGCGTTTCTACGCTCCGATGGTACGGTTCAGTAGTACTTCGTCGTGAGTTTCGATTCTGCACTCATTATTTCACTTCCATTCGTGTTTGATCCACGTATATTATCCAGTGTGGTGTTTTACTATTACTTCGTGATAGTGATTTCAAAACATTTCGGTGATAGAAATCTTGGTAATTGTAATTGAAAAACTTTCTGAATGTATTTTTGCAAATTCTCTTGGTTTTTGTCACTTGAAAATTTCACGTTTTCTATTTTCGCCACGATTTTTCTTCGATGACCACAGTTAGTTGCGGATTGTGCGAGTGTTTCGGATTTTTTCGATGTGAACACTATCTATGAGCATGTTTCTGAACAAAGCAACAGAACGGAAGCAGCTTAACACTAGGTTTACGGAGCATTAAAAGTGAATATTTTACATTACTTTATAAAAATAAGAAGAATGTGTCTATCCAAGTTTTCAGCCATTTTTTAAATAATATATATCTAAGGAAATAAGTTTGTTGAGTAATTCCACGTAGATGGATCTTCACAATCTCAATAATCGTAAATTAAAAATATTAGAACCCGTCATTTTGACGGGTCCCGTAAACCTAGTGTTAAATACGTATTATATTAGAGACGCGATGCGAGAAAACCATGAGCAGTGTCGCAATATTGCGGAGACTGTGACAACGTCGCACCAACGTTATCCTCATCGTTGAATGGATACACCAGTTTCATATGCAACCGTCTTTTCGACTAACGTGTGACAAATTACAGATTTCGCTTACAAAGTGTTAGAAATTTTCATCAAAAATGTTTGGTAACGGCACGTTTTTTCCAATTAATAGATCAGAGAAAAAAAAAACTCGCGTTCGGTTATTGCGTAGTAGGTCTAATGTGCAACATTTTTGAAATGGAAGTTGTAAAAGTATGTAAAAAAGTTATAAATAAAAATTGATTGTTGGATAAACATGAATAAAAAGTAAATGTGCCCGACACACGTAAAATCCATGTTTCGATATTCGTTCGATCGAATAGATGAATGAGAATTGAAAAAACTGTATGCATAATTGACAAAGATTTTAGAACATTGCATGAGAAAATATTGAAGAAGCTCCGAGAAAATATAAACGCGAGTAAGAAAGAAGCACGCAGTTAAAGCGGTACGGTGTATGGCTGGCTGGCTCCTAGACCTTGCAATGCCATTCGATAGCAGAACAGAGCGGCAGTGGCAACAAGAGACACGGGTGTTTGATGTGACGGCAACATAGCAATAACTATCCCCACTCTTGGGAGGAAGCGGCCACTGTTTCCCCCACTCTCGGTTGGCTTAGCCCCCTCCAATGAACTCCCAATAGGTCGCACACTCATTAGCCCAGTCGCGCGCGATTCTCTCCCTCTGGCCCGTGATGCCGCATGTCGCCGGCCGATCAGCTGGTCGGCCACGCGGAGTTGGCTCGTTGCCTGGGCTTGCGCGCAGCTCACCGTTTGCCCACGCGGTTTTCTGTGTATACTGCTCAGGAAAGGTTAGGTACTCCCCCCCCCCCGAGTCTTCCACCGAAGCGGAGCGGCGCGGCGTGTGCGCACTGCACGGTGCTGCAAGTTACAAGGATATCTCTAGATTTTGCTCCAGCTTACGGATGATGCTCGCAGTATCAACAATTATTATCTAACCTCTTTTCATCTTTTCCTCGAAACGAAAAGCAAATCACTTTTTTTAAAAAAGTAATGCAATTTCGGCGTATATTTCATCGATTTGGTTATTTTTCTTTCATTCACGAATACGAAGGTAATATCTTTACATTTAATATTTATACGAATACCTGAACGTTTCGTCACTGTGGTATGTGGATAATTCTGTGGTTTTAAAGAAGAACGCCGCATGTCATATGTTTTCACTTTAGAGATATTGTCTAGTAAATTACTAGTAATGTTTCCTATCTGCATTATTTTTTTGAGCCTATTGAATTTGTTTTCATGACTTTTATCTGGTAAATTCTATATTATAAAGCTCAATTAATACATAAACAACATAGTCACAATTTTTTGAAATTGTTACATGCGGCGTTTTTCCTTGCAGCTACAGAATTAGGCTCGTCATTGAAATTGAGTTTACGTGTTTATCGCGTGTAACGTCCGTGAACGTGTTTTTAACATTGAATAATACGGGTACATAGATCGGCAAAAGCAAAGCGATATTGCTGCGTTTTCATAGGATACCTGCGAAAAAATACTCTTAAAGGCATGCTCAACGGTTTAACCTCCTGCACTACGATTTATTTTACAGTTTTAGTGATTAGAACTTTTTTGAAATTCGTAATTTCCTTAAAAAAGGAGAAAATTTATATCCATACGTATGCCTATACGTTTTTCAATAGCTATACATTAACAACGCCAAAATAAAATTTTATTTCGATTTGAAGGAAATTAATAACATGCGTATTCATTAGACTCTGTTCAGAATCTTCATCACGAGTATGACTCGATATTGTGGGGCAAGGGATTAAACCAAACATTGTTACTATAGAATGTTACAGTTACTATAAAACTGTGCAGAAATTTCACTTTCTCTATTAAGACCAAATATTTATCGTGAATTTACGATTTAATTTAATTTTAATATTAGTTTTTCAGTTTTTGTAAAAAGGAATATTTTCTGAAACAAGATATGGTGAAACTCTTCAAAATTGTTGTTATACGAAGACTTGAAAACGTTGTGTTAATAATGAGCGAGCACGCTGTAAATACGTATTGTGAAAGTTACAACACAATCACACGAAGTAGTTTGCGGGTCAACGGCACACGACGGCTGATAATTCTACCGATAGAAGGATACACATGAAACACTGCATATTGTGAAATAATGGTTACCTACAGATTGAATCGTTAATTACAAATTTTCCAAGAAAAAGTTTACGGTAAAAAATTGTTTATTTCTAGTAATGAAATGCTGGATGTATCATGAAAATGATGGGACTGGGAATTATATAATTTTATCTTGTGTCTTACTCATGTTTGCAATAATTTACAAATATTTAAATTAATATTTTGCGAATGAAATTGTAATTAGGAGAGCTGTATCAAGTCTTTTGTTGGTTAATTTATTCTTCGAATAGGTTACGTATAATGTTTACGTCGTAGAGTGATTTTAGAACACTGCAACTTCCGTTTGTTCTCTCGGAACAGGAAAACAGAGAATTTTACGTGTAACAGAAGTACATCTTTCGTTAACGTGTTGGATCTATGATCCATAAGGACAATTCACACAGCTAACTGTGAATTGCACGGTTTCCATCTTAGTTTAGGTGCATCGTGACTCTTGTTCTCTCCTCTGCGTTTCCACCTAAATGCACCTGGGAGACGTTTGGAAGGAAACTGAGTGTATGTTCGAAAACCGTGGAGTTTTTAGAGCGGCGATTTGATTGGTGCGGTGATCGTCGTTCCATTTTGGATTCACGGGGAGTGCCGCGAACGCGAACGAAGTTAATATCGTTTACAGGTGAAGAACTCGCAAACGATTTAACATTAGCAGCTTGTGAGTCAAAGCGTTCGGCGGCGCCACTTTAGATTCTTTATATTGTGCCTTGTGGCCATATTGTCGTCACTATCACACAATGTGCTTCCGATTGGTCATGACGAAATAGCTACCACACAGGCAGCGTCCTCAAGGCAAAATTAGTTTATTATATTTGTATTATTAAACTGTGGTATATCAAGTCATTCAGTGACTTTTCTTTTCATGGGTCTTATATAATTATCTACACGAGGAGTTTTCATGTGTTGTTACTCCACTACACTTGACAAAACGTTTCCATAATGACGTAATCAGATTAATATCTAGTACATATCGTAGATCCAAATTGCGCCAATTCCTGTTTTAATTTTCCAGAGTTTAGGTACTCCGTCTCCGATAAATAGGCGGTTTAGACGTAGATACTATAAGTCCTTTGAACATACTTTGGATGATTTGGAAAAAAACATATAACATACACGCTTACATATATTGTAAATATATCTATATTTTTTGTGTTTAAGTTCCAAAACAAAAGAATCTCTCTAAGTCAACAGAAAAGATTACTATACTTCAGTCTAAGAAATATCTTGCAACTAATTTTATACTTGATTTAAATAAAAAATTAGTACTTTATTTGGTATCCTCCGCTACTTTTCTCAACATATAATCGATTCACTAAGTTTTTCCGTTAAATCAGGTTCGATTTTTGTCCATTCTTTGAACTTTCTTCAAATCATTTTTATTTGAAATTGTGTCTTTGTGATATTAATGATTTTTGGACAGTTATGAGCAGGCCACAACTGGGCAATATTCAAAATGTGCTCGGGGTCGTTATAACTATAAAATTCGAAACAATTTAAAATTCCACATTTTTTTATTATTTGTTCAAATTTTTAAGAAGAACATATGAGTAGTCATATTTATCCGTATTGTCCTCAATGCATTCTAAATTTCCGACACCGGCAACATTTCCGACCCATCTCCATGTTTAATTGTTAAATTAAAAGTTTTTTCTTAATTCTCTTCCGGCTTACGCCACACAATAACTTTTCCGTCAGAATGAAAGAGATTAAATTTGCTCTCGCGAGTAAAAATAACTTCTTTTCGAAAATCGAAATCTTCCTTTGAATATTGTTGAGCAAACTCAGTACTTTGTTTTTTAATATTCTAGGAGACGAATGGCCTATTTCAAGCTGTACGATCATGATAATGATATTTTCGCAAAAACTCTCCATACCGTTCCAGGATTAACTGATGTTTGTAAATGTTTTTCTGCTTTGTTTGTTAATTTAGGTAGACTAGGCAATGGGTCATTTGTAATTTTTCTGACTATCCAACTTTCATTGTATACCATTGTATATTGTCCCAAATGCCTAGCCGATAAAAGCCCTAGGACTATCCCCCGGATATCCCCAGGTATATGTACTCCGTGAGGGGTCATGAACCGAGGCCTCTAGAGCTTCGCTGTCCTTTTCTACATTCGGCCTGGATCAAAGAACAGTATCTCCTGGCCGGTATATGTCTCTGGCTTGACCCGTGTTTTGGACATATATCGAGTAAACACTGTACATGAAACTTCTTATTTGATTTATTTACTATTCTATTTTATAAGTTTTAAAACGTTTTATCATATATTGCACCGTGCTCACACTTTTATCAACAATTCTTGTTATTAACGAAGCCGCGGACCAATTAGAGCGCCCCTACAACGAACTAATTAATTTTCAAGTAAAGTACCTTAATATTTTTTAAAGTAAAATGTAAGAATGAATCGATTGGTAAATAAAAAGATTTTTTCCCTTCAAAAATATGTTTGTTTTTTTGAATTACAATGACTTTGTTTTTTAATTTTTTTTTTTATTGAATAAAAAGTGTGTTACAATTTTAACGAAAAAATCATAGTACTATACTACATATATAGAATGTTTACATAGATCTTCAGAAGAAGGCATTAACAAAAAATAAAATGTACTAATTAATAAGAACATACTGCAATACTTTATCTTCAGTATCATCAGAATAAGTGTCACTGTTGGAATCCGATAAGTCGGATGTTTTATTTAATAATAAATAATCTTCTATATCTTTGTAATCCTGTCTTTTTTTTATAATGGGCAACAATTGGATTTGATTGTAGTAGAAGACGATTTAAGAAATCTTTATTTGAATGCTCTTTTAATAACTTGTGAGTATTATATTCACGAAAATATTTTATATTTTTATTTATTTTTTATTTTTTATTTAAAAAAAAATTTTTTTTTAAATTTTTTTATGTTGAACCTCTACAGCTTCTTCAGATAATTTTCCAATAGGCACAAGTACATTTTTAATGATTTCTACTGCATGCAAAAATAATCTATACGTTGTTACCGGCATCACATACCAATTATAATGTTTTAGATATATGTAAAAGGCATGGACGGCGAACGCACGCGTCTCAGCGTCAAAATAAATGTTGTTGTTGTCTTTTATCATTTGTGCATATTTATGCACTTAAGGTCGAACGTAATATTAAATCTAATGTGCTCTAAACTAATATAATACAAAATCTCAAGTTACCCTCTGATACTTTCTTTAATACTCAATTGGATTTTTATTACGTTCTCTATTTCGTGCAAATATGTGCAAATTAAACCAACGCGAATTTAAAGTTTAATATGCCACCACTTAATGTACGAAAATTCATGGGAGGACTTTTTGGTGCTTTTTTTTTTAAACTCGAATCAAAGTTGACAAAGGTTAGACATAGAAAATTAGGACAAATTACGATTATTAAAAAAAATTTGTTTGCAGTTGGAAGGTCTTATAAAACTAAACATGCTCTGTAAAAATCAAATTAGAAAACCAAATAGCTAGCAAGGGTCTCATGTTCGAAAAAATGCACGGAATATGACAGTAAAGTTTCGGCTCAATGTTAATAACAAATTGATTTATTTAGTTAAAATTGATGGTAATTTTAGAAACTTTTGATTTTTTTTTTAACTATGTGTCCCCACTTTGAAAAGTCTGAAAAAATGATATGTTAACAACCATAACGAGATGCTAAAACTGTAAAAATATAAATTTCTCATAACTTTTACAAGAAATCGGCATTTCAAAAGTTTTTTTATTTTTTAAAATTCAGTTTCGAAGCTAAAAATTCTGAAAAAATTCACAGATGTGCATTCTAATAGCTAAAATATATATTTTATATTCCTATATTCTTTGTCACCCTATTACCATCCCCAAATCGACATACAGGGATGAAAATTGGCACAAAGTATTTTTTTTTTTTTTTGATAAGCTAACGAATGGCTTATTGCAAATTCAATTTGGTTTGGAGACACTTTTGATCTCCTTATCCGGCTACACCCTTTTTGTACAGTCTTGAATATAAATTTCATCTTTGAGGAACGTGTTTGCCACAAACCCACTTACTGTGGGTTTCCAATTACTGTGTTTATGGTAATTATACTTATTTTCAAAGCATAATGAATATTAAAAAAGAGATATATGACATATATATTAACTGACTTTAATGAAAAAATTTAATATGTCTTTTCTAGTATTGGTTATGCTTTAACAATAAGTATAATTAATATAAACATAGTAATTGGCACCCCCACAGTAATTGGGTCCTTTACCCTATTGTGGAGATAATGATATTTAAAGCAACTTGTACAGGTAAATTCGATATATTGTACCGTGTATTTGAATAGTATGTGTAAGTAATTTAGTGGACGTTCTTTTTCAAATCAATTACAATGGAATTCAATATTCAGGGTGGGGCTCAGGAGTACAAACTTCAACAAAACTCTTACATAGGTAGATCAGTAACGATCGAATACTCTAGTTCCTGTCTGTGGCACTAGATGGTCACTGAAGGAAGCCTTTCTGCCACGAACACAAAAAAATACTTCTACCCAGCTTGGACTAAGTTTAAAAAAATCGTGATAAATCTTTTTTACTTTTTTCTCTGTCGTGTACTTTCTTAGGTATTTTATCAGCTTCACGCCGATAAGATATCTCTAATGTGGCTCATTGGAGTGTGGCTCACTTGCAAAGCCAGCGAAGATTTACTTCATTCGTTCAATTACTTAACCACAGCACGCGGCAGGGGAGGGGGGGGGGCACTCCTCGAATCCATAGCTCGGAAAACTTTAAATTAGGACTATTTTTCTTCGGTGAAAAATTTTCAAAATATTATTTATTGTCGTTTGTACATTTAAGTTTAATATTCCGAAGTCCCGCTGCTACAGAATAACAAATAATCCCACAATTAAGAACTGAATCATGGAACTGATTAGCAAGGAACGATGCAGCATTTTCTGTCACACTCAAGCGTTCAATGCAATCAGAAGTGAATAATCATTCTGAGAGAAGAGAGTTATGTATCTACTTTCTATTTTGTAAATATACATCTAAATGCAATGTAAATTGTTCATAAAGTATCAGACACTTAAATATTACAAAACTTTTCTTAAAAAAAAAAATTTTTTTAGTGAAATGAGTAAAGAAGAGTATGGGTTCGAGGAGGACCCTCCCCCCCCCCTCCCATCGAATCCGCGTGACGGGTCGAGGCTTGGGAGTACTAGGGCTAATTGGATACATTTTTAACAAGTTAGACTGCAGATTTTTATGCAAAATAAAAGTTGTCTACATTAATGCAAGATATAGGGGGCATGTCGACATTTATATCTTTTTAAAATAATTTTAATGAGCTAAAAATAATGGAACAGTATTTGAAAGTTCTTTATTTATTTTTGGTTGTTTTAAATTTCATATACTCCTTTATGTCATAACTGGATAAAATCCGCAGTCTACTGATATAATGAGAGTTCACGAACAAATATTTTGATTAGTTTTTACTATTAGGCATGAAGAATACTTCAACCAGAATACTTCGCTACGATTTCATTTTAAACTATACATAGAGGGTGTCCCAAAAATGTTGTATTTCCTTGGAAGGGGTGATTCTTGACGCAATTTGAAGTAACATTTTCGAAAGATGCGGACCAATCAGAACGCGGATACAGCAGACGGATTCTGACTCGGCCAATGCCAACGCCACGCTTAGCGGGAGCTGTCGGCGAACCCAGATCCCTTTGCTATAGCCGCGCTCTGATTAGTCCGTGTTTTTCGTTAATACCTCCTTAATAAAGCCGCAAAGAACATTTTCGCAAAGGAAAAGTTACTTCAAATCATCTTGGGAATTATCCCTTTCAAGGAAGTAAAATATTTCTGGGACACACTGTACATGCTTTTACGTATATTCTTTTGATGCACAGATTTGTCGCATTAAATTGTAATGACACAAGGTGTAACAAATGACGGAATCTTACTATAAAATCGAGAATTCGAGTATATCTGGAAGGTGGTCATATGTTTCTTGCCACGATCATAATTTTTATACAAAAAGTGAATGACCTAGGGTTTTTCAAACGTAATTGTTCATTACGATCATACAGGGTGTCCTAAAAATGTTGTACTTCCTTGAAAGAGGCGAATCCTGAGGTCATTTGAAGTAATGTTTTCCTTTGCGAAAATATTCTCTGCGGCTGTGTTAAGGAGTTATTAACGAAAAACACGGACTAATCAGAGCGTGGCTACTGGACGGATTTCGGCCCGGCCAATGGCAACGTTACGCTCAGCGGGACCTGTGCTGCGATTAGTTCGTGTTTCTCGTGAATAACTCCTTAACAAAGCCACGGAGAATATTTTCGCAAAGGAAAAAGTTACTCCAGATGACCTCAGGAATCACTCCTTTTAAGGATGTACAACATTTTTGGAACACCCTATATACAATAATTTACTACGAATAAGTATGAATAAATCATCTAAAATTACCAGCAAGAGTTAAACTTCCAAAGCTCCAAAACTAATTTATTAACAAAAGTTTCGCAGTATTAGCTTAAAATCTGTTTGAATACATACAATTAGTTCCATATTTATGCTATTGTCCATGTAAAATAACATTAAAAGGAATAGAGTACAATTTCTTAGAAAATCAGACGCTAATAGGATATACAATGATTTAAATGTGTTAAGTATTTTGAAAAACAAATTATCAAAAATTAAGAAACAAAAATTAGATTAAACTTTATAATTAAATATTGTAAATGTCAGGTGACTGTAAAATTTTGACCAATTTAACACTAAACCTACCACGGTCAATATTACCGGTTTTCTATTTCACGATTATTAAAATTATAAAAACGTTTTCATAGGAAATTACTGAATTGACTTCTTCATTTAAGCGCATATTATAATGAAAATCGTAAAAAGTTTAAGTAAATTCAATCTTCTCCCTTTTAGAAGATGTTTTACTTTTATATGTTTTGCGGTTTGCAGGTTTAGTGTTAAAAAAGCGCACAAAGAGGACGCTTATCGTTTTATTACTTTATGACACATTTTTTCTTGTTATCTACAATACATTGTCATTTTCTAAGTCACTAATAAGTGACGTGCGATTGCGTTTTCTGTTCTATAAACATAGTTTATTGTAGTAATTCATTTCATTAACAACAGTTTAATATAATATGTTTTTATGAATATTATACTTTCATTACATACATAGAAGAAATGCAGTACATAATGTTCTGTTGGCATGTAAACGCTTTTTTAAAAACGAAATGTTAAATTTACATCTTTCAATTTTTCGAGATACCGAGATATTTAAAGAGTACTCAAAATGTACGTTCTTGTTGTAGCATCTTTTTGTAATAACACGATATTTTTATATGGTCATAATTATTGCATTATTCCCTCCTTGAAATTTCTATGCAATGTCGCAAATGCTCTTTTTGAAACAACGTTTTTTAAATAAATTACTAGATATTTATAGGTTTAATACTAAAATACTAAACCTTCGGCCCTTATAACTCAAAAAGTTTAGTATTCAGTGGAACATTCATTTGTTAGGAAACTTCTACTTCACCTGCTATCAAGACACCTAAATACGACAATATCAAATGTTATTTGTACTGATTGTGAATATTTTTTTAATTCAATATTTTTGAATTATTTTATTTTTTTAATTGCACTATAAAGGAATTAATTCTGTCTTTAATTTATTCTTATGACGTTTTATAGAAACCATTCAATTTATTTTAAAAATGAATGTATCATGCGTTCCCCTCAATGTACTATCCCTTTGTAAGGTACTTCTTAGTTATGTATCTTCCTCCAAAAACCATTTGCATTGATCTGTCCGTAACGTTCAATAAATATGTAAATACGCTTAAGAATGGAATATCAATTGTTATGTGAGTTTACAGACGTGCAGAACAATAAAAAATTGGTGATCATAATTTGTTTAGAGTGAAACTACGCATTAAAAATGTATTTCCTTCATATTGTTCTGATAATATCGCGGCCTTTTCTCATTATACAAATTTGTACCCTCTCGAAATAAAACAGTGTTTTGTTGCGTAATTATTACTTGCATTTTTAATCATGTACTGTACACAACAACTTTTCTCATTTATCAGTCCGATACCGGTACAAACGACAAACACATCGCACATATTAATTGCATGATTTAAAGTTATTTCAGCAATTATTAAAACATTGAACATTAATGAGTAATTTGCAGAATGGAAGGATACGTCTATAATTAAGTAGACCGTTGGTCAGAACTTTGTGATTTATAAAGTTACTGTTTTTTCTTTGTATCAAAAATATTGCTATAAAGTAAAGTGTAAATTGTTCAATAATGAGTTGATGCAAGTATGCAACGAATTTGTTTATTAACTTGTTACTCGTGTTATACAGTTACTCGTATATACCAATGTTAAAGGCAAAGATGATAATATGCATATGTATATTTTAACATTGTTAACACATTCGTCGCAACTTACTTTGATTTTTTTTTTAAATGTTAATATTTGCATGGTTTAATTTACTCGAAAATCTAAAATACTCAACAGTAAAGTTGTTGTCAAACTATCATTACTAAACCTTTTTAGTGTTTAGAGTCTCAAATATGTACGTTGAAAACAATGTTGGGCACATTTCATTTTGAATAAAATAACAAATAATCATTTGAAATAATGGATTATTATTATTATTATTACTTTATTATTTGTATTTTATAATACAAAAAATAACATACAAAATTTATTTCCATTTGACTTTAAATCAAATAATATTTTGTTTGAATAATTTTCCATTTCAATTACATTGTTCAAATAAAATAATAAATAATTTCACCTGAATAAGAGGTTGTTGAAGTAAATATCTTAAATTCAGATACGCTAATGTTTGTAGTTTAATAATTCAAGTTTAGCTGCATTCGCTTTTAAAATTTTAGAATTTTGGAGAGAGAGAGTTCGAATTATTTGATCAAATGAAAGATGAAATAAAAAATTATTTTAATTTTATTTCATGTGCAAATAATGAAGTAATTTAAAAAACAATTATTTGGCTGTTGAAATAAACTAACATATGATTATTTCAAATGACATGTAATGACATTTTATCTTTTTTCAAATAATTTATAAGGATAGTGCCCAAATGTGGTTGAAGAGTAACGAATTCCTAAGTTCCTAAATATCTCTGTAGGTCTCTGTAGGTTTTGATTCATAATGTCGACTTAGCTCTTCTCTTTTACCAATTCAATATCATGAGTGTCCTCATGATGAAATTCTATTATTTTCTTCTACTGTTCAATGTGAGTTTTGATATTCTTTGTTGAAACCATGGACTTCTTTCTTCGGTACATACGACTTTAACGCTTTTCATTTATTTAACGCTTTTTGTTTTCACTTGTATTTCTATATTTTTAGAACAGGCCTGGGCAATTTCTTCCCCACTACCAGTGTGCAGGTTCCCTCATCACTGACCACTTCATATTAGTCTACCGTGCTTTTACCTCTCCTGGAGACAACCTCCTATAGATTCCTAGACCTCCATTCTCTTCCCCAACACTCCATAGGAGCATGGTGGGGGTCTCAGGAGTGGGAAGAGGACTCGCGTATGGCACGCGAATCCAGTGTCGCCAGATCAAGACTTGTGTCTCCACTCTAACTTTCCTTTCTGCGACGCTATTCCCGTACGCTTCTGCCACGGTACGGTCATGAGACACGTTTCGTCTCTGTCGTGCATGTGTCACAATGTCACGTGACTAATCCGGTACTGGCGCAGAGAGGGAAACTTTTTCCCCTCAATTCGTGCTCCCTCCCCTCATCTGGCAACACTGCGTGAGCCACATGTTGCCCAGGCCTGTTTTAGAATATCAGCCGTTGTTTTTGTATTCGTAGGTTCGCCAGTCGCGATATGCAGAAAATTGTTTATCCGAGTTTGTTGAAATTTCTGCACGTTCATCAAGCGCAGTTAACCTGTCTTTATGTTTTCTTGCAAGACTACGCTGTTGTTTAGTTTACGAAACAATATTCAGAAATTTTTCGGAACATCTGTAGACGGAATAAGATTTTACTGTTAATGATACGAGAAAGAAACTTCATATTGTACATTCATGTACACCTATTTTGTTCTTTTTAATTCGAAGAACGCTAACAAGCTGGATACAGTAACAAATGGACGATAAGACTATGGGAACAGCTCATGATTATCATCCAAATATAATTGTATTTTCTGAGAAATTATTTCTTTCGTGGTATGGAATTAAATCTTTTAATTTTGAATAGTATACGTATACGATAAGTTTAGGTTATCCCGCAGAGTATGGACTACTATTTTCCCCAGTGGTGAGTCTTATTTACGCTGATTAGATAATAAATTCTGTGAAACGTCCAGTTATTGATTCAGTTATGTTCTTTATCGTAGGTAACTGAGTAACTTTCCAACCAGGAATACTTCTGTTAATATAGCCGAAGAGAAAAGAATTTGATACAGCGATGAAAAACATCGAATCATCTTTTAGTACATAATAATTAAATTAACACTGTTGGCTGAAAATTTTTGTTCATTTCATTTTCAATATTTATTTTTTAAATGTACACGTGCAATTATTTTTTTAAATAATGAGTACGCAAAGAAATATTGTAGACAAAAGTTGTAGAATGGTATCAAGACCGGACATACAGTAAGGAGCAAAACTGAACACACATACGACATTTTAACAAAAATAATTTTTTATTCAATATTTGCATGTAGAATACAAAAGAAACAAAATACTTGGTATTATCTACAATCTTTTGGCTTTTCAAAACAAACTTAACATTTGTGATATTATTATTATTTCGCTTCATACAATTTTTTTTTTTTTCGTGTAGTCGGTTTTGCACCGCAACTAATTTTGAGTAAACATTTCAGATTTTCGTACACTTAATATTTCGTCCATGAACCTTTAACCTTGGTAATTGCCTGAATACGTTTAGGCATACTTAATACTACATTTTCGCAATATTCTGGTGTAATAGAATACCACTGTTCCTGCACTCTTTGCCACAAATCAGTTATCGTTGTTGGGGGAGCACTATATTTATTCTGTAACTTCATTTTTAAGTATGCCCAGACATTTTCAATCGGGTTTATATCTGGACTTTGAGCAGGCCATTCCATGGTTTGAAATGGTTGAGTTTGCAGCCAATTCTTTACGCTCTTCGCACAATGCCCAGGAGCGTTGTCACGTTGGAATACGATATCACACTCTGGTACCGGCATATTTTCAATTGTTTCCAGTAAATTTTTTTCTAAAATATCCTTATACGTATACTGGTTCACCGTACCTTCTATTCGATGTAGCGAACCTACACCGTACGACGTAATTCATCCCCACACCATAAGTGAACCACCACCAAATTTTATTGTTTGCTTCACATGACGCTGTAAAAGAGGTTCGCCTTGCTTCTTCCAACACCAAGAACGGCCATCAATTCGATTGATTTTAGATTCGTCGGAAAAAATTACTTTTTTCCATTGCTCTATATTCCAGCTTAAATATTTTCTTGCAAAATTCAGACGGGCCTTGACATTCTTTTTTGATAGAGCAGGTTCTTTTTCTTCTCAATTGCTGTAAAATTGGCTTCTGTTAATGCCCTTCGAGCCGTCCACCTACTAATTTTCTTTCCAACATCGCTTTCGAATAACTTTGCAGCCATTGATGCCGTCGTTGTAATTTCTAAAGTAATGTATCTCGTCAATCTTCTCTTCTCCTGACAAGATAATAATTTTGGACGGCCTCCAAAAGATGCAGGGACTTTACTACAGTATTTTTATGTACAACTCCCTGACAGACGACAAATTTTTTAGCAATTACTCGCGTTGATAAACTCGATTTTAATTGGAAAATGATATTATTCTTCATATCTTTAGATAATTGCTTCATGATGTTATATTGATGCGTGTTGACGCATGAACAACGATAAACTAATAACTACTGCACTCCTGGTCGTGGCATTGACCGTGATGGACTACCAAGTTGTTTACAAAATCTGTGTTTACAGTTCCTAATCCCGAGAATCTTAGTGCGGTGCAAAACCGACTACGCGAAAAAAATTGTATGAAGCGAAATAATAATAATATCACAAATGTTAAGTTTGTTTTGAAAAGCCAAAAGATTGTACATAATACCAAGTATTTTGTTTCTTTTGTATTCTACATACAAATATTGAATAAAAAATTATTTTTGTTAAAATGTCGTATGTGTGTTCAGTTTTGCTCCTTACTGTATACTCGCAATTCGTTACTGTAGCGCAATGGTTGGCCTACTAAAGTTTTATTGTGTGCAGCTTTGGAATTTATTTAGCACGGGTAGTGCTCATGTAGTATAACAAAACCCTTTTGGATTTCTTCAGAATGGGCCGTCGTTTTTCAGATATTTTGATTTAAATTTTTTTATGTATCTAGTAGCTCAGACCATAGCACCTACACAATCAAGACAGCTCTGTAGGTTCAGCGGTAGCGTATCAGCTTACAACGCAAGCGGTTCGGGTTCAAGTCCGACGTGGGTAAGAAGTTTTTTCTTTCCTTTTGTTCCAATTTTTACCGTGAGGACACGTTGGGTATGTATTGTTTATGATATACTGTAAAAACAACCGTAAAAGGGAAGGTTGGAATAACACGTTAGCGGGTCCAATTGGCCGTTCGTATTATAATGACGTTGGCTCTACGGTAGCCATTTTTTTTTTCCGTGGGAAAATGCTTTTCGCATTTTACACTACCTTTGGGGAGTAATCCCCAGAGACTACCCACTAAAAACCCACGCCCACCTAAGCTAAAGGGGAGGTGCCTGGAAGGTCCCAGCTAAAATAATACCCGTGGGAGGGGGTTAGCCTCCCCCATTGCCTACGCTATAAGACCCCGGGTGGTGGCCCTACGGTAGCCATGATCGATGGCCAACTTGCATAAAAAGGCTACATTTCTTACGGTTGGCCAATCAGTGCTGCAACAAAGACCCAACAAAATATCAACCATAAATGCTACTAGGGTACGGCCACCTTGAGTTTTTAAAGTCAATATGTATTTTTGACTTCATAATATTATAGCTGATGTCAAAATTAATCCAACGACCTACATTATTATACTCTTAAATTTTTAAATGTAGTGCTAAAATCCTAATGAACAGCTGGATCGGTCGAGTGAACCAGGCATTAATATTATCCAATGACGGGTATCAAGAAATTATGTGTAAATACCGTTATAGCGTGATTCTACACCTTAGGATCGGCAAAGATCTGTTAAAAATGTTTGGTGCAAAATTTACCTTAACTGAATTTTTCAAGATTAAATATTGTTACGATTGTATTGTGTTTTACTCATCGAGAGGAAGAAAGTTCTCAAAGGGACCATGGGTCAAAAACGAACCGTTCTCTTAGAAAACGACTTTAAAGTTTCGTAAACTATTTGATTCCATTTGTGTACAGGGTGTCCCAAGATGGTATAACATCTGACATGTCTGACATGTCTGACATGTCTGTTCGTGACTTACTAACTCTACTTCTTAAGAACGCTAGCCACGCGAATTTGACGAATTTTTAAAGTAAATATTCTCGAAAACGACACGTAAAAGGAAAAAATTTATTCCATATTTTCGACTTATTTTCGCATGTAGAATCATCTCTTCACGTTTATACCATTTTGGGGCACCTTGTACAGACGTATGGAATGAAATGGTTTATGAAATTAATAGAAAGGTTCACTTGAGACTTCTAGTTTCTTTAAGATTTTTGTTCTTCGCGATGAGTACTATATGATGCAAGAACAAAATGTTTGACCTTGAAAAAGTCGGTCAAGGTGAATTTTGCACAAAACTTTTTTTAACAGATCTTCGCCGATTCTAAGGTGTAGAACCTTGCTGTAACGGTCTTTACACATAATTCCTTGACACCCTGTACATTGAGAAGAAGTGTTAGTCAGAGTTAAACATCATATTGGAACTAAAAAGATGGTTGTTTTTCTGCATGTCTTCTGCATCATTATAATTACTTTTATACATTTGTAGCTTCGCACATAGACTAATCATATGTTGATTCAATACGGTTAACCTTTTTATTTATTATTACTAGAACACTAGATTTCCAATTCTTGAGAAATTGTTTACGCTTGATCTGTGATTATTTTGTGAAGAATGATATTGCCTACATCAAGAAACCTGGACTCATTCTAAAACTTGATGCCTCTACTTTTGTATACCATCACTCATTTTTTCCAAGATATTTTCGCATGCTACAGCAGGTGAAAATCTGAATACTTTTTTGGTGAAAAAATGTTGGCGTTGGGCTCAAGCATGCTCTCTTATTCGCATCCGCATCTATCGACGCAAGTGACGAAAACAGTCGAAGATGACCCGAAGTACGCCGATTACCTTATGTCATAAGTAGTTCGGTTCGTCTTCGGGTGTTTTCGTCACTCTGCGTCGGTAGATGCGGTTGCGAATAAGAGAGCATGCTTGAGCCGAACGCCAACGTGACGAACTACATAGCGCTATTAGCCTCATGTTATGCGAAACTGTAACTTTAAACACATTTGCCATAGGTGAACAATTATGGCAGCGGGTTCATCAGGTGCTCAATCGAATCGGCAGAATCTCAGCTTCAATATGACCTTAAGATGTTGGTATTGCGATCATTTCTCGCCAAGATATAGCGAGTTGAATGAAAAATGGAAATTATGTAAATTTTAAGCATACTTTCAGAAAGATCTGGTATATCGAAATGTTCATTAAATTGAAAAAACAAAAGAAGTGCCTTCAACAGATAGAAATGCTCTTTCTATTGTTTTTTCACACGAGATTCTGCGAGAACACGGTCGGGTATATCGGTATGAGACCAAAGCGGACCACTACTAATCCAATAACAAAACTTCTTTATTTTTCATTATTTTTATATGAGACTTTCACCAGCATATTCGTGGCATTTTTCTAATGAAAGTGATACCAACTGATATGATGATATGATTCCTTGTGTAATGAACGATTAAAGTTTCGTACGCAAGGAAGGACAGCGTATGGGAAAGAAAGACACGCGGCGAGTCGAAGCGTTCGAGGAACATAAAAGACTGGGCGAGCTCAACCCTTTGAATCAAAATTTAATCTTTTTATTATGAATTATTTTTTTTTTTGAGAGACTTTCACCAATATATTTATGAAATTTTTCTGATTAAAATGATACCAAACACGATACAATTCGTATCATATTTACACAAATTTTCCGTTAATGTAATTGTAGTGGGAAGTATCTTTAATACTTCATAACACAAGTTAATATCATCGGAATTATATCATATTTGGTATCATTTTGATCAGAAGAATCCGACAAATATATTCGTCAAAGTCTCATAAAAAAATAATACATAATGAAAAAGTTCAGTTTTCTATTTAACACTAGGTTTACGGAGCATTAAAAGTGAGTGTTTTACATTACTTTATGAAAATAAGAAGAATGTGTCTATTTGTGTCTGTTTTCAGCCCTTTTTTAAATAATATATACCTAAGGAAATAAGTTTGTTGAGTAATTCCACGTAGATGGATCTTCACAACCTCAATAATCGTAAATTAAAAATATTAGAACCCGTCATTTTGACGGGTCCCGTAAACCTAGTGTTAAAGGCCTGGGCTCAGGCCAGTCTTTCATCTTTCCTGAACGCTTCGACTCACCGCGTCTCTTTCTTTCATTACACAAGTAATTATCATCGGAACATGTCATATTTGGTTTCATTAATCAGAAAAATTCCACGAATATGTTGGTGAAGGTCCCATAAAAAAATAATGAAAAATAAAGAAGTTCTCGAGCTTCGCTGTCGTTTTCTGCGTTCGGCACTCCATCAAAGAATAGTAGCGTCTCGTCGGCAGCATTTCACCGCTGTGACTTTGACAAATAATTCAAAGGAGACAAAAATCACGACATGTTTACCGATCGCGGCGCGGCGTGCCGTAAATGACGGTAGACTATCGCTGTCCGTTTCTACGTTTGAAACTTCATCAAATAATAGTACCCCGAGTACGACAAGACTCGAGCTACTGACATATAACGCGGATTTACTGTATTACGTAGGTATCAAAATGTCAACGAATCCTCCACTGTAAACTGCAGGTTCATCAGGCGTTAATATTACAAAAGAATGGTTCCAACAAAAGGTAATTTGTATTTACGCATCTACAGATTTGAATATAAAAAATTAAAAAATGTTTTTTCGGCCAAAAATGGAGGTCACTTTGATTTGTTTTTAAATGTTAAAAAGTATTTTTTATCTCATAGCGTTGTAGCTAACGTTAAGGCGAACTCAACCATATGTAATATCATTCCGTGAGCCTACAAATAAAGTTGTTTTGGTTCTTGCGTGATTTTCCGACCAAATACCCCACTATGCGTCGCGTCGTGTACATCGCTTAATAACATGATAATGACTTATGTAAAACACAAGTTTACGTAGTTTTTTGAAAACGCTTCGACATTCGCTACGAGTATATGTAACAAAAGATATAGATTTCCATTGAAAAATTTTACATTCACAGGGCTCTCTCCGGGGCCATCGCAAAATGAAATAATTATCACTACGATATGTCCCCTTTCTTGCCACATAACATTTGTCTGAAAATGTTTTTTGAACTTTTCACACTTAGGGAAATAATTGCGTGTATGAATCGTGTATGCTCGGTCGGGAGTGGTATGCTCAATTATTTCAAAAAGTATCAATGATATGAAAAAGTGTCTCGTATGAAAGTCGTACGATATCAAGGGACGCATAAAATACTATCTACTTGACCTTGAACTGACCTTGAAACATCCTACAAAAGATGCAGTTATCGAACCTCAGCAAAATTCTCAAGAACCTTACCACGTAATTAATTCCATTGTTCACCGATGTTAAGCTTGTATGCGAACACAAGGACAACATTTTGAAATGAGGGTTGAAAAATACTTGGCAATCATTTTTTAATATTTTATAACTGTTTATGAACGACCTGTAACTGTTGCCGCACAGTATCCGTTTCATACATACAATGTTTGTTTATAATTCTGTAATAAAGCGTTTCCTAACCAACTGTTATACAACAGTTTTCTTTCTTTTTTTTTTTACGTTCAGATTAAATCGTAGGAGTTTAGCTGTTTGAGTTTGTGACACCCTGTATATCATATTCATTTGCTTGCATACGCCAATCGTTAACTTACTTTCCGTCCCGACTGTAATTTCGTAGATTAGTGTAGTAGATTTAGGGTAATGGAACCAATTACTGTGGGGGTGCCAATTACTGTGCCTATATCAATCATAATTATTTTGAAAGCATAATGAATATTCTCGTTTTTAATATTCATAGTGCTTTCGAAATAAGTATAATTAATATAGGCATAGTAATTGGCACCCCCACAGAAGGTGGGTTCCTTATCCTAGTTCTAGTAGGTCTGTGCCTTTTATCAACTGTACCGATTTGTAATACAAATCTAACCGAATATATGCTCGAGTGTTTATTTGTTCCGATTAACAATTTAAATAGCAGAGACGAGCCGGAACTACATATACTATTGTATCAAACAATTACGAGTCGATCGGAGAGACAGCTGAGATTCACCTAGAAACCAGTCGGTTTCGTGTCGCGGTCGGTAAGAAGACGCTCGTCTTGTGCGATAAGACCTGTTCGCTTGGTTTCATAGCCGGATCATTGCAGGTGGGCTTCTAGCTAGGTAGGTATCTGTTTAACCAAGTCTAGTTTCCTTGTCGAAACAATTGGTCGAAACGCGAGCAACACCGATGGACGGAGAGAGCGCGGCGAGAGTACATATCGGAATGCGTGTTAATACATACATACATCGAAATGTGTAACCAAATGAACAAATCGTCGACGGAACAGTCTCCTAAACGGATGAGTAATAGCGCAGATAAACGGGATATCTGTCTAGGCGAGTACGTAAATAAGTGGATAGCGGAGTGAACGATTACGTTCATAAGAGAAGTGAATGGAAAGATATACAAGATAAATGCAGATAAGGCGACGGCGTACGTGCGTACGTATCGTGGCGAGTGGAGGAAGCGAGAGGAGGCGATAAGAAAAGTGACGCGTCAGAACGAGCAGGTCAATGGTGGGGAGAACCGGGCGACAAGAAGTATATTCCCTGGTTTGCTGAGGCGTCGATATACAATATCAGCAGTCGGCGAGAGGAGTTCAATGTGGCGCTAAAAGCGGACGGTAATGCAGATTGCGGGCTGGATTCTAGACATTTCCTGTTACCGTGTTCTATTATAAACGCGGACTCTGCATCTGTCGGGTGCTCGTCCGCTTCCTTTGCTACCGTCTACGCATACCGCCTTCGATCATTTTCTCCTACTATAATAGATTTTAGCTTTCGATACCATTCTATTCGCTCCCTCGCAGGAAGAAAGTAGAATGAGGCGGAATGTCTGCCGGGTAACAAGTCCCGACTTGAATATATTCGTTTGTTTATGGTCGAGTAAAGTTCTCCATATACGGTAGGTAATGTGAGGGACACTCAAAAGAAACCATAGCAACGGTAGTTATTGCGAAGCATTCGTTCGAGTCGTACAACACATTTATCGTTATACAGGGTGTCCAAGCTAACTTCACCACCTTGAATATCTCGCTTAGTGTTAGTAATAGAAAAAAACGTTATAGGACAATATTAACCTAACCGAAGGGGCAATATAATGATTCGGAAAAAACTTTTTTCAAAGTCATTTTTTTCTAGATATCAAGGTCATCAATTCTTTTTTTTTAATGGAACTATATATATTTTTTATCGCGATGTAATAGTAGGGGTGAAGACCTCTTCAATGACATACTATACAATGACCTTCGTGTAACCTTGGGTATGAAAAATCCAAAAAGCATTACAGGTATTATCAGTGATTAACTTACTACCCTAATTGGTTTGGTCTTAATGGTACACTAAATGGTAACAAATATGCCAATTTTTTAAATGAAGATCTGCCTCGCCTATTGGAAGAAATACCATTAGCTCGAAGGATCGAGATGTGGTATCAGCATGACGAATGTCCAGCACATGACTCAAGAATAGCCCGTCAAATATTAGACGAAAAGTTTCCTCAAGGTTGGATTGGGCGAAGCACAAACGTTTTATGGCCTACGTGGTCACATGATCTAACTCCGTTAGATTTCTTTTTATGGGGAACACTTAAGAGTATTGTTTATGAACATGTTCCAACAACAGCCGAAGGTATGAAGATGCGTATTAGAACTGCATGTGCCAATATTAGCAATGAAACTATTAGAAGAGCCAGAGAATCACATTTATTTTCCGTATACAACAATGTATTGCAAACAATGGTCATCATTTCGAACATTTATTGAAATAGAGTAGTTCAATCAAACCAATTAGTGTAGTAAATTAATCACTGATAATACCTATAATGCTTTCTGGATTTTTCTTACCCAAGGTCACACGAATCTCATTGTATAATATGTCATTGAAGAGGTCTTCACCCCTACTATTACGTCGCGATAAAAAAAATATATAGTTAGATTTAAAAAAAAAATCATGACCTTGATATCTAGAAAACAATGACCTTGAAAAAAGTTTTTTCCGAATCCTTATATTGCCCCTTCGGTTAGGTTAATATTGTCCTAAACGTTTTTTTCTATTACTAACACTAAGCGAGATATTCAAGGTGGTCAAGTTAGCTGGGACACCCTGTATATCGTTTTGTTTTTCTTCGGTGTCCTTTTACTGTCTACCAACGTACTGTAAGGAACCCAATTACTGTGCCCATATTAATTATACTTATTTTTGAAGCATAATGAATATTGAAAAAGGGATATCTAACATAAATATTAACTGATTTTAATGAAACAAAATTTAATATCTCTTTTTTAATATTCATTGTGTTTAAAAATTACCCCCTCAGTAATTGGGTCCCTTAAGCTAGTAGGATATAAACTGCCGACTTGAAATAACAAAAAACCCTATGCAATTGTGGCTTGATTTGACTGAGTTAAGCCGTCCGACTGCTGCGTACAGCCTCCCGGCCGCTACTTTTACCGCGCGCCAGCCGTCCGAGACTGTACAGGGTGTATAAAAATTATATCTCACGACCACCATAGCGTGATTCTACACCTCCGGATCGGTGGAGATCTGTGAAAAAAATGCACCGCAAAATTCACCTTGACCTCGAGAATTAGGGTCAAAGTGTCGAAAAATTTGAGTGATGAGTACTATACGATGCAATAAAAGAAAATTTTTCGCCACTTTGACCTTGATTTCCAAGATCAAGGTGAATTTTGCGGTGCATTTTTTTAACAGATTCCACCGATCCAGGGGTGTAGAATCACGCTATGGTGGTCGTGATATATAATTTTTATACACCCTCTACATCGCGATACAGCGTTCGCTTCAAATAATTTTAGTTTCGTCAATTTTAAAGTATATGCTTTTTTTGAAAACAGGTCCATAAAGAGAACACTTGGGGCTACATTCTCATTTTATTTCAAATTTTAAAAAGGTCCCTGTTATGAAAACATTGCATTTGTTCAAAACAATTCCGAAATAAATGGTGAAAAAACATTTTTTTCAAATGAAAAGAGGGTGGTACTTTTTTTACATGTCTGTAAAATCAACCATTCTTAAGATATCGAAAAATCCTTTGAGATTCATTCATAGGTCACTAATAGCATATTCAAATATGAACAAAATCCGAAACATTACTCCAAAAAGTATCCGATTTCGCGTGGAACGACCCAATAGGGACTTTTTGCTTCAAGCAAAATGGACTTTTAGCCGTCTCACACACGGAGTTTATAACTTTATAACGTTTTTACAAACAAGTATCCCCAACTAAGTTTCCTTCGTGTAAATATTTACCAAAATGAATGGGCACACCCAATTTAAAACAGTGGTCATATTATGAAGATATAAAGACACCGCTGCATTAGTTTCAATTTAATAGGACAATTAAAAGAATAAACATTATTTTTATCTGGCTCCTGTGTCTTGCAATCAATGTAAACATTTTTTGTTTTGCATAATAGTAACTTTTACAAATAACCTTTCTGTATGAATGAATGTTTTCGTATACATTTTCGACGAATGCATAAAAAATATGTGCTATTGCCGTGCGTCCGTCACATTGACATGTGGATTGGATTTCGTCGAGGATGGGAATAACGGACGGCGGTATTGTTGAACAAATGCCTTTACTTTCCGAAGTGTCCAAAAGGAACGTTGCGTGGAATCTGACGAATCTTCGGTTCTCCTTAATTTTACGCTTAGATACTATGGAGGGGTAACATGTTCTTATTGGTTATTTTCGACAGCGTGGGGGTGAATCTTTCCTTGCCTCAACTGCCTGCCCGGGTGCTGGAAAAACCCAAGGGTTGTAAACTTGGGCCCGGGGTGCGAGCTGACCCGGGCCCACAAGGGGAGCATAGCTCCCCCCGTGATAGGACGACACCCCCGGGTTAATTTCCCGGAATTGGGGAGGGGGTGTTGGTCCGTCCCTCCCCTAGGGGAGGGGGATTCGTGGGAGGTCTTGGGTAAGGAAGGGTAAGGGCGTGCCGGATCGCGCCTCCGACGGCCCTTCCTTCCGGTGGCGGCGTCTTCTTGCCTCGGTCGGGGCTGGTTCCTTCGGGATACCGGCCCCGAGCGGGGCACGAAGACTCCGGGAGCTGTGGGTGGACCGAGCTGGGGCTCAGGAAGCTCAAGCCGAATGCTCCAGGGATGGGGACACCGGGCGGGTCCCTCCGCCCGGGGTCTTATAGAGTAGGCAATGGGGGGGGGGAGGCTAACCTCCTCCCCCGGGGTATGATGATAGCTGGGAGGTGTCCTGTTGAGTACTCGCGTGACCCCCCTTTAGCTTAGGTGGGCGTGGGTTTTTTAGTGGATAGCCTTTTGGGGATTTTCCCCAGGGGTAGTCCCACTTAACCCCGGCTCTCCCAAGGGAGCCGGGGTATACGAAAAGCATTTTCCCCACGAAAAAAAGGGTTGTAAACTTCGGGGCTCCCGGGCACTGCTCGCCAAATGGCTCGGACTTATCCACATTTGGGTTGCAGATGCCCGAAAGTCCCGTTTTTTGATTTGGGCCTGCCGAAGGTCTTTGGTTTATTGTCACGACGCAATAAGGTGTCCCCTTGTAAGAAATGCTTACAGACACGAGTACGAACAATCAACGCGCCGTCGCATCGTTTCGTAGATTATTTCTACTGGAAGGTAATATTCCAATGGTCGGGCGAATCATAGGTGATATTCAATCGACATCGACATACGTAATTATTTACAATAGGGGATTCCTCACCGATTTCAACGACCTTAAAATATCTTACTAATTGTAAGGTCATCATTCTGAACAACTTTTCCCTATACAAGTTGCCGTCGGACGACCTTCGTTTCGGAGATGACCTTAATAACATATCTCAAGGTCATTAAAATCACTGGGTTAGGTCATGTTTTAGGTTAGACAACGGACTCTGCGCAATAGCAACAGGTTTTTGCAAATATTTCGGAAACGAAGGTCGTCCGGCGATAACATGTATAGGAAAAAGTTGTTCAGAATTATGGCCCCAAGCCCCAATAACATATTTCAAGGACATTGAAATCGCTGAGGAATCCCCTATCGCAAATAATTACCGAAATAAATTATATCCGCGGCAAAGGGTAATCGAGGTAGGGTAAGAGACCCAACTACTGTGCCTATGTTAATTATACTTATTTTTAAAGCATAATGGACATTAGAAACGAGATATATATGTATAACATATATATTAACTGATTCTAGTGAAAATAAATTTAATATATCTTTTTTAATATTCATTATGCTTTAAAAATAAGTATAATTGATATAGGCACAGTAATTGGTACCCCCACAGTAATTGGTTCCCTTACCCTAGAAGGATATGACTGCAATTGTGGCTTGATTTGGCTTACACAAAGCAAGTGTATTTAACTTACAACCCTCGTGGTTTGTTCGACGTTGATGCGGATCATCATGGAAATGGTTAATTCGTACTTTGAAATCCGATGATTCGGCACATGCGAGTTAGATAAGGAAGGAAGGATATTCATAAAAAATGTATGCGCTACGATACCAGTTTTGCAGAGTCGAGTACGATGTAGCCAAGCTGGCCATTGATGGAACTGGTAAAACACTGGCGAACGAGATGGGAAGACGTTGCAACTTTTCGGGATTCGAAAAGGCTTCAGGAACGTCAAACGCGGGTCTGCCCACATGTGTTTAGTTTCCAAGGTTGGTAGGTAGGTATGTATAAACCTTCCATACAATGCGCGTAGTACCCACTTACTATCGCAAGGATCAATACGGGGACATGCACCAGCAGCTTGCTTGCTTGCTTTCATGAATCTCCCTCGCTAAGACTGTAGGTCACCCAGCGATGTCGGATTACTTTTTCACCGTGAAGAAAATACGCCAGTTTTTCGTATCTTTCCAGAAACCGGGCAAATGTTCCGAGTGTACATCGTCTCGTATAATTCGTAGTCAGTCTCAAAATTGATGGCACACGCTATAAATCAGAATAACTTTTTTTTTAATAAATAATCCAAACGACTTCAGTTTTTCTGCCAAGCTAGATGTCCATTAGATGATATGTAATGAAAATTTCGGAAAAAATTGCGTTTAACAAAAAAAAAAAAGTCAAAATTTCTATCTACAACTTTTTTATTTTGGCTTTTAACGAAAATGAAATAAATATGTTTTGTAGATCTATATAAGTTATATACATACTGCAAAGTTCATCGAAATGGATAAACTGGTTTACGTGTTACAAACGATTAAAAATAGTGAAAATTCCTGAACAATAGAATAGAACGGCAAAAATATGCTTAAAGTCGTGAAAAACTGTAATTTGCACCCTTTTTCATAGCATATAACTCGTAAACGAATTAGGGGATATGTAACCCTGCAAGCCTAATAAAATGGAGTAAATCTAACATTTTTTCTTTCGCATATAGACATACTGTAAAAAAACATTTTTTTTGGAAATTTTTTTTTGGAATTGTTGTATCAACTTAAACAAAAATAAATTATCTTTAATGACGCGTACAATTTCTTTGATATCTTATATTCGGGAATTTTCATAAATGTTTAAAGGGCCTAGCCGATTAAGATGGTCAAAACTGCCCTTAGAGGTTTTTCAATGATTAATGAACCATTCGAAAGCTGACCCAGAAAAACCCCTCTGAGCAAAATTTCAACCCCCTATCTTGCCTGTGAGGGTAGTTACAGGGTAAATTAGATTTCGCGCTTTTCCGCGCATTTCCCACACTCTGATGCTTCCTAAAATTCTGAAAAAAATGTGGCATATTTTGGATCCTAGGACAGATTTTTGAGAATTTTTTCAGATTTTTTTCTTGCAAACTGTGGTCGTAAAAAATGAAAAACCTCAAAAAAATCGGAAAAATGTACATTTTTCAAAAATATGAAAACATGCTATTTTGCTGTTTAGTGCCCCGATAAAGTACCATAACAGGCAGTGTCCTCAATTTTTTTTAGATTTTTTCTTGTGGGCACTTTTTGTCCAGACAAGAAAAACCGAATTTTTTCGCCGTTTCTGCTATTAGGAGGAAAGTTACACTTGTTGGTTTTACCGCAGGTATATATTAAGTCATTTTAAACATTATTACATTGAAACAAGTAAGTGTTTGGCCTAAAAAATGTTTTAAGAGAAAAAATGGATTGTGTTTTGTACGGTATATACCAGAATGTTCGTAACGTTTACAACATCGCCGGTTGGCACAGCGGTTAGGGCGTCGGACTACGGAGCGGATACGCTGGTGTTCGAATCCCGTCGGTGGGAAAGTTTTTTTTCCATACGTCATCTTTATTTTTTCAATTTCTTATATCGTTTATTCATGTGATTTTAACAATATTTTTTTAATGTTTTAAAAATATTGAGATAACATTTTTAACTAAAATACATACAAAAATAGTTTCGCAGTATCTATTATTTCCTCGATTCTCTAATTGTATATGTTCATCATTGCGGTCCTTTTTAACATTGTTAATATTAAAATTCATTAATCTAGTTTCTAAGCCTTGCGTCTTCAGAAATTAGGGAGGTAATAAGAAGAACTCTGAATAAATAACACGCAGCAAAGTATTGGTTTTTGTCAAATTGAGAGAAAAGGGCTACATACTACCACTATTTTGAAAGTGAGGTATCAGGTACAAATAAGCCTAAGCCATTCCTCTTTATTGTAAGGTACATGAGGAAGTAATTCCCGTTTATAGTTACTTGAATGAAAGACTTGTTCTGTGGACATTTATGATACGGATCAGGAAGTTCATTATTTTCGGTGGGATGCAGAGGCAATTCATAGTATACTAGGTCAAAAGTACCAGCTCCTACACAAACAAGTAGACAACAAAACCTTTCCAAAAATTGGAAACAATTGGAACTACAAAAAGACTCCATTTCAAACAGTATCCTCGGTAGATACTCTTGATTTTCCGGAAATGACAGAAGTAGATTTAAAAATTCTTTTCACGGAATCTTACCAATTTTCACAAGCAATTTCATATCTGGCAGAAATCGTGGACGAACACAATAATACAAATATTAATTTATTGCCTAATCCAAGAAAATAATATCATTAAATTCGAAGTAAAATCGGAGTGATATAAATAAAAGTTAGTTAAAAATGTTACCTCAATATTTTTAAAACATTAAAAAAATATTGTTAAAATCATATAAATAAACCATATAAGAAATTGAAAAAATAAAGATGACGTATGGAAAAAAAACTTTCCCACCGACGGGATTCGAACACCAGCGTATCCGCTCCGTAGTCCGACGCCCTAACCGCTGTGCCAACCGGCGATGTTGTAAACGTTACGAACATTCTGGTATATACCGTACAAAACACAATCCATTTTTTCTCTTAAAACATTTTTTAGGCCAAACACTTACTTGTTTCAATGTAATAATGTTTAAAATGACTTAATATATACCTGCGGTAAAACCAACAAGTGTAACTTTCCTCCTAATAGCAGAAACGGCGAAAAAATTCGGTTTTTCTTGTCTGGACAAAAAGTGCCCACAAGAAAAAATCTAAAAAAAATTGAGGACACTGCCTGTTATGGTACTTTATCGGGGCACTAAACAGCAAAATAGCATGTTTTCATATTTTTGAAAAATGTACATTTTTCCGATTTTTTTGAGGTTTTTCATTTTTTACGACCACAGTTTGCAAGAAAAAAATCTGAAAAAATTCTCAAAAATCTGTCCTAGGATCCAAAATATGCCACATTTTTTTCAGAATTTTAGGAAGCATCAGAGTGTGGGAAATGCGCGGAAAAGCGCGAAATCTAATTTACCCTGTAACTACCCTCACAGGCAAGATAGGGGGTTGAAATTTTGCTCAGAGGGGTTTTTCTGGGTCAGCTTTCGAATGGTTCATTAATCATTGAAAAACCTCTAAGGGCAGTTTTGACCATCTTAATCGGCTAGGCCCTTTGATTTCTTTCGGCGAAAAAGATATTTTTGATTTTAACAGTCGCCATTTTCTCATTTTTCAAAATTATGAGACAATCGTACGCTACACTGAAAATAATCTATTTTTATTTAAGTAGATGCAACAATTTTTTATTTTTTATATTCCAGACACTTTCACCGCTGGGTGTACGCTACAAAACATATGAAAATAAAGCTTAATGATCCTTAAAGAAATCTCTTTTTTTACACTATCTATATATGCGAAAAAATGGTAGATTTACTCCAGTTTATTATGCTTACAGGGTTGCAAACACCCTTAATCAATTTAGCCTTTATCAATGAAGTTTTCTATAACTTATGTGGATTTACAAAACACATTTATTAAATTTTCATGACGAGCTCAAATAAAAAAGTCGTAACATGCAAGTTTTACTATCTTATATCATTATTCATATCTAAACGCAACTTCTCCAAAATTTTCATTACATATCATCTAATAGACTAATCCATCTAGCTCGGCAAAAGAATTGACGTCGTTTGGTTCATTTATAACAAAACCTACTCTGATTTAATGTGTGCGCCATCAATTATGAGACTGACTGTGTCGATCTGTCCTGTGAATAACAAAGCAATTTTTCTTTTGGCTCAACATTATTGAAAAAACGAAGGTACGAGTCCATGCGTGTGCGTGGGTATACACGAGTATTACGAGGAACGGTTATTTTATTGTCTAGTTCAGAGCTGTTCAGCGTCTGTCCGTACGGGCAGCGATTTTCTTGCCCTAGGCATGCACAGAATGGCAGGCACGAAACCACGCCCCTGCGGGCACGAAGCTACGCCCCAGCGGGCAACGCTACATGTATTTGTCAATTGTCACAGCTACATGGTCAGCTACGGCTGTGCTGTGGCTTATCCCACTCCGCTAAGTCACTTGCCCGTAGCTGTGCCCACTGTCGCCGGATAAAGTCTTGTTCCTCCACTTTAATTTCCTCTTCTACCGCGCTATTCCCCAAGTTCCCGACACGTTCCGTCTCTGTCGTGCATACTCTAGTACTGGCAGAGAGAGGGTAACTTTTTCCCTTCAATTCATGCTCCCTCCCCTCATCTGGCGACACTGGCTGTGCACACGGGTATTGGCGGGCGCCCTTGCCCGCTAATAGGCATATTGAGCAGCTCTGGTCCAGTTGATGAACAAGTTCAAGATTTAGATTACGCGCGTTCTGGTGTTTGACACGGTTAGAAATTCTTTTTATCGTCGAGTTACGTCGAAAACTGTTTTGGATGTGTTCAATTCCGAAGATACGAGTTTCAAATACCTTCGAATCAGAGAACCGTACTGATTCTATGTACAAGAGCCATCAAGCCTTTGTAGAGTAAATGTAGCTGGTAGCGAGATATCGAGTATCATTGAAACAAGGAGTAAACGGAGGTCACACAGGGGTGTAGCCATGACTGTCCTTTACCCTACGTGACTCACGGTATCCTGTAATCGGACCAGTTTGGCATGACTCGTGCGTGTTTATAAAAACACTGAATGCGCTTAGGTGAAACCCTGTATACATATATGGGTAATATGGGTTTCTACTTACTAAAAACCGCGTCAAATATAATGTCAAAACTTATTTCGAAAATGAAGAATGAAGTTTTTCTGGATTACTTTAAAAACACATTAAATTATTTCAATTTACAGTAATTCAGTTTACCTTATATCAACTTATATTAATTCTTTCAACTACTATCATTTACTAATCCTTAACCGGGAAAGTTTGTATACAGGGTGTCCCAAAAATGTTGTACCTCCTTGAAAGGGGTGATTCATGAGATCATGTGAAGTAACTTTTTCCTTTGCACAAATGTTCTCCGCGGCTTTGTTAAGGAGTTATTACGAAAAGATGGACCAATCAGAGTGCGGCTACAGCAGACGGATGCCAGCTCGGCAACAGGTCTCGCTGAGCGCGGCGTTGTTATTGGCTGAGCCGGAATCCGTTCGCTGTAGCCGCGCTCTGATTGGTCCGTGTTTCTCGCTAATAACTCCTTAACAAAGCCGCAAAGAACATTTTCGCAAACGGAAAAGTTACTTGAAATGACCTCATCAATCATTCCTTTCAAGGAAGTACAACATATTTGGGACACCCTGTATATTCCCCATTTGATAGACGAATGAATCAACCTTGTACTGGGCAACGGCATAAACAAATATCACAAACAGAGGAGGTCTTGTCGCTTTCTTTTGCATTTATGCAAATCTCACAAGTTCTTGGACATCTAGTTTAGCCCCAAATAAGGCAATTTATTAAACATTACACATTTATACTTAGACATGTAACACAATATTTGGGTAAATCAAAATACTGTAAATCCGCGTTATATGTCAGTTGTTCGGGCCTTGTCGTGGTCGGGGCACTATTCGATGCATTGCCGAACGTAGAAAAGCACAGTAAAGCTGGAGAACTTCTTTATTTTTCATTATTTTTTTATGGGACTTTCACCAACATATTCGTGGCATTTTTTTTATTAAAATGAAACCAAATATGATACGATTCCGATGATAATTAATTGTGTAATGAACGAGGAAGTTACTTCCCAATACAATTATATTAAAGGAAAATTAGTGCAAATATGATCTGTATTGTATCGTGTTTGGTATCATTTTAATCAGAAAAATTCAACAAAAATAATTAATAATAAAAAAGTTTAAGTTTTGATTTAAAGGCCCGAACCGACGACAGTCTTTCATCTTTCCCGAACGCTTCGACTCTCCGCGTCTCTTTCTTTCCCATACGCAGTCCTTCTTTGCGTCTGAAACTTCATTAGAAAAATCTCACGAATATGCTGGTGAAAGTCCCATAAAAAATAATGAAAAATAAAGAAGTTTTGTTATTGGATTAGTAGTGGTCCCCTTTGGTCTCAACCGATATACCCGACCGTGTTCTGTTATACTCCTCAGCGGCGGTGCGGAAGCTCTCGAGCTTCTTGGCCCCTCACGGGGTATATGTACCCTGTGGTAGTAGGGATAACTCCGAGACGGCTAATTCAGAAGTCTCGACGACGTATATCCCGGAATCACTGTACTGTGCAAAGTTTACAGAATACAATTCCAGAGATGGGAAAATTTTATTTGAAATGAAAATAAGAAATAACTATTTGCATAGAATTTGGTTCCCCGAGCACAAGCGACTTGGCGAGCAACGAACCACGCTTCCTTTTGATGGTTCTGCCTATGAGAATCTTTTTGCCCGCTAATGTTACATTGCCCTCAGCTATGCCTGCGGGCAACGGCGGGCGTCCTTGCCCGCCGCAAGGCTTGCTGAACGGGACAGCCACAGAGAAAGGACGCGCTTCGTCTGTCACGAGTAGCTACGAAGGTTCGTACGATGGGGTAACGAAGACACAAGACATTAGCGAACACGATGAAGGTGCGCGCTCCGTGAAAGAGAGGTTGGAGGGGGAACCAAGCTATTGAGGGGCCCCAATCGTGACCAGCACTGCTCTTATTGTAAGGCTAAACGCGCACTAAAGGTCCGTTTTTCTAGGCGCGTGTGGACGCAGCTTTTTGCGATCCTGAGGCCTGTTATACTCCATTCGTCAAACTTCGTCAGAAGCGATCGCATGCAACTGCGTCTGGTTTACCTGAGCGCGTCTGCGTCTGGATACGTGCGTCCAAACGCATTTTTATGGTACTCGTAGGTCCCTTCTTTTTCTCTTCTGTTCTTTAGCATGTCGTTGACTATCTTTATACAGTATAAAGAGAAAACAGAATCAGTTCGAAGTATAACAAAATAAATTAAAAATTACTTTTGTTACTACTTAAAGAAAAAGAAGAAGATGAAAAACGACGAACACAAATAAAAATATATAAAAATCGTAATAAAGAAGGTCATTGCAACAAATTAATAGGAAACTATTTACTGAATGATGGAAAAACATTTGGAGAACTTTTTATACCGAATACTCTAAAATAGTCTCTGAAAGTTGTAAACGTGTACGCAGAAATTCAATAACGGTCTGGCTTTCAATTCAATAACGATTATTAGCGTGTCATAAACCTTTAGATACGACACAGGACACAGGTAGGTTTGTTAGGTGCGCGACCACCAACTAGACTCACAATCAGTGCATCTTCGGGCCACTTTCTTGGGGTTAGTTTCGATCCCCCAGCCGTGTGTACTAAATTCCTCGAAAATAACGGATTTTTTCGCTGGCTAATATATTTTACAAAACTTAATTCAATTAAATAATTTAAATATTAACATATATTTTTCACTTCATAATATTCTAACCGGCATCGAGACGAATCCAACGATCTATAATAATATAACATTAAACCATTTTTTTTATCTTAAATAAAGAAAGTTTTCGTTCACTGAATCACTGTCGCAAAAACGTAACAGGCATTTTTCTGAGGCATTTAAGCAACATACAAAATATTATTATTAAACTGTTTTCACTTAACCCTTTGACTACGGCAGACTTTGATACGCACCGGCCGTACCATACGGCAGGAATTGAGTTACGATGTGCGCCGAGAACGGCGAACTTTTGGGTAGGGATGCATTTTTGTGAAACCAATAATCAAAGAACTGATTTTCACTATATTAAAACAATATTATTTATTTCTTTGAACCGAATTAGTATAAATATTACGAATTTAATATTAATGTAAATAATAAAGCTAAACTGTGTCGAGCGCCTATAGGCGCTCTCAGTGTCACGAACGTAGTAGCCAAGGGGTTAAACAAGTAATAAATTTCACATTTCACATTTTTCTTTACCATTTATGATACATATATCTTTTAAAAATTTCACCCAAAACATCGAATAACCGTAACTTTCGCGAAATTCTGAAAGTTTATATAGCTTGGCCGTAGCTGGCCGAGATTTTTTACACAAAGATCAGTTCCAGACAAAAATCTCTTAACAGATTTTAGATATGCGTCCATAAATAAAATTAGCAGAAAACAGAGATTTCCGATTAACCCACCATATTACTTAATGTTTAACCAAATTAAAAAAAAATTATTTTTGCTGAATAAACGTAGTACCCGTGGTAAACTTTCCACAAATGTTCAAGCAAATTCGTTGGATATTTACGTTTTTACAGATTTTTAGCTGCTGTGTGACCAAATGGCACAATTGTGCGCCATGTCCTTTACTGGCCTGTTCCGCTCGCAATTCTTGAGCGTCCCCGAATTATAAAATGGAATTTTAAAGAGAAACAATCATATGTTGCAGTGACATTGTTCCAAAATTTGTCAAAATATTTCTAGGAAAAGGGTTCCACATTTTTAGTATTTTTGCACCTCAAGAACAGTCTTTCTCGATGACGATTCAAAAAATAGAAATGTCTTTATTGTTAATGATAACCGTGATATAAATAGTTTTGTAAAGGTAGTTTTCGTAAAAACTCATTTTCATCGGTGTCTTAGTTTAGCCATTATAATTTAATGGAAAAAATGTTGACACTTTATTTGACACGTCTGTCAAACCAACAGTTTTTAAGACTTCGACAAATCTTTTGAGATATGTTCATATGTATATCAGTACAGATTACAACATATCCAAATTTAAACAGAATCCGAAACGGTAGTCCGAAAAGTATTCTGAGGCAGTGGGTCGCAAAACGCGTGCACCATTTGGAGGTCTCAAAGCGTAAGTATAAACACTAACGTGCGCGTCGAGCGGAACTCTTTCCTCTTCCTTCTCAAGCGAAAATGAAGGAAAGACGTACCAAATCGTATCGTACGAAGGCAAACTTATGCGTCCAGATGCACAGCAGGGAGTTACGACGAATGGAGTTTGGATCGCAAAATGCTGCGTCCAGACGCGCTTAGGAAAACCGATTTTAACACGGCCTGGCCACGACCACCACCATGGGCTGGCCGTTTTAACAAGAGGCCGCATTTAGTGTGCGTTGGTGCATTCATGTTCGTGTTAAATTGGTCGCAATGCGGCCAGCCACGGTCATGGCCGGACCGTGCTAGTGCGCGTTTAGACCAAAATCAGGCCCTTTCCACTTCTGGGACCCCCCACTATGCTCCTATGGAGTGTGAGAAAGGGGGCGGGGGGTAAAGAACCTATATAAGAGGTTGTCTCCAGGAGAGACAAAAGCACGGTATGGTAATATGAAATGGCCAATGGTGTGGGAACCTGCACACTTGTAGTGGTGGTAGTGAACCGACGGCGGGGAGGAAGTTGTCCAAGCCTGCTGTAAATGGACAAACATAATGTTTCCCCATTGTATAGTGTTAATAATTTTCAACAGCAAAAATTCCTCTTTAAGAAATTCGGCACGTTTAATGCAGACCATTACGCATTAAACGGTATTCGTTGGAAGATGGCGAGCATGTAACGGCCATAAATAAACTCCGGATCTTTATGCAAAATAAAAAGTTCGTGCATCAATTGCAAGGCACAGGGGCTAAATAGAAATTGATATCTTTCACTAATAATTTTAATATAGTGAAAAGAATATATTCTATAAATATATTTCTATAAATGACATTTTGAAGGTCATCGATGATTTTTAAATGACACCATATATTTTTTACTTCATAGTGTTATAGCTGATGTGAAGACGAGTTCGATGATGTGGCACACTATGACTTTCAAATTACCTTGGACTTATAAATAGATATATTTTGACTACTTCGTTTTTGATCAATGGAAATTTGATTTCTTAAGCCATTAGTTTGACGATGCGTTACTCAAAGGAGAAGAAGATCGATCTTATTTCCATTTATTACGAAAGTCGAGATGCTGTTCGGCTTTACAAAGACCGATTTCCTGATCGCAGAAGTCCTGGTTTAAATGTTTGTGTTACTGCTCAAGGTTATAACTTCGGTCATTTAATTCAATTCAAATAAAATGATTGCACATTTTGAAGTTATCATTGCTTTATCATAAATTTTCTAGTTCAAGGTCATTTGTAGTGTACCACATCACTGAACTCGTTTTGACATCCGCTACAACACTATGAAGTTAAAAGTATATGGTGTCATCTAAAAATACTCGATGACCTTCCGAAGGCCTTGAAACCGACAATAGTCAGAATATTTTTTTATGTCGCCATATTCGCCTCCATGAACAGTACAACTTTTCTCTCTAACATTTTCTTCTATCTTCAAGCCTAACTGAGACATTTAGGTGTTCTGTTCCTCGTGAATCACCCGGTGTATCTCTAGCATCAAGTGTTGCACTAGGCTGCGGATTTTTTGCGTTTTCGAAGAAAATTGGGTAGGTGAAATTTGAAATAGTGGAGTGACTAAAAGATTTCTGATGTATTAAAATTAATGAAAAAACAACGAGTTTTCTATTTGACTTCTATAGTTTGCAATTAATGCAGAAAATGTTTATTTTACATTAAAACCCGCAGTTTAGTCATCACTAAGCGTGCAGTAGTTTTATAAACATTTGAAATTTGATTATTGGAATTGTGTTTTATAAATTAACTAACATTTAAATTAAATTAAATTAACTAAGATGATATATTATTTTATTTGGCTACACGTCATTTGAAATAATCATACCTATGTTAGTTTATTTGAACAATCAAATAATTTTTTTCAAATTATTTAATTATTTGAACTTTAAATGAAATTGAAATAATTTTTCATTTCTTCTTTCATTTCACTAAAGAACGATTTTAAAAGCGAATGCAATTACACTTTAATTGTTGAACTACAAAAATTAGCCTATCTAAATTTAAAATTAATTTAGTTACTTCAATAACCTCTTTTTGAGCTGAAATTATTTATTAATTTTATTCGAACAATGTAATTTGAAAATTTATTTGATTTAAACGCCAAATGAAAATCACCTTTTTATGTTATTTATAAAATACAAATAATAAAGTAATAATAGCTATTCATTATTTCAAATTATTATTTGTTATTTTATTTCAAATGAAGCGTGTCCAACCCTTTTACAAAAGTATGTAATCGAAAATATAGGTCTATGCGTGGGATATTTCAACGTTGTTGCAAGGTCAAGTACAATGTTTACTCGATATATGTCCAAAACACGGGTCCAGCTAGGGACATATATCGGCCAGGAGATACTATTTTTTGCTCCACGGCAAACGTAGAAAAGGACAGCGAACCTCTAGAGGCAACCGAGGTCTAATTGGTCCGTGTTTGTCGTTAATAACTCCTTAACAAAGCCGCGGAGAACATTTTTCGCAAAGGAAAAAGTTACTTTGAATCACCTTCGAGGGAGTACCACATTTTTGGGACACCCTGTATAGTCTTCTACCTAGTCTTCTTTTTAACAATGACTAGGCTGCGGAACATTATGCAAAATAAAAATTGTTTGCGTTAATTGTAGGATACCGGAACTAAATAGGAGTTCATTTCTCTTTTTAGTAGTTTCGTTAAGTTGTAAGAAAGATGTTGATTTTCTTAAACTATTTCGATCTCTTTACTATTTGAAATTGCATCCACTCATTGTTTAAATAAATGCATGAAATCAAAACAAACTTCTACCCCGCATTCTGGGATGTGCCAAATTTCCGTATTAACCAGTTTGCTGTTTTTGACGAGTATAGGGGGAGTTCCCCTAAAACCGGACGGCACCTAGAACCAGACAGTAGCGATATCTTTAAGATTTGAAATGCAATGGGATCGTCATTTCACGTGAGCAGTAGTGGGGATAGATCCAAGCACAATCAGGTTTCGACACATTCCAGTCGCATGTGCATAGCTGGGAATATCAGTCCATTGTTGCGTTTAAGTACAAGCTAGTGTATCGTACAAATTATAAAGTGTTACATCTATCAATTTTGGTTAGTAGAAAAACTTATGAGTGGCATTATTATGTCTTTTGGTAAGTAGTTTTTTTTTTAATTACCTCTGTATTTTGTATATACAGTGCACTGGTTGATACAAAAAATAATTTTTTTTATGGCTTCGGTGTCCCCTGGTTCCGGACAGATCATTGTCCCCTATCACCGGACAATACAAATCTGAATTTTACTTATTCTTATACGTATTAATAATAATTATTCGGGAAGTAATTATTATTATTTTGTTTTCAGTGGTTAAAAATCACTTTAAAAAAATGTTCTAAATAATTAAAAAAAAAAAAAAATAAATAAATGACCGAGGAGAAAGAAAACAAAAAGAGGATGACAGAACAAATAAAAAATTCGGGAAATAAGCGTAAGACAACCACAACATTAAAACTACGAGAGTCAAACTTGAAAACCAGTTGCGTGGTTTGTTTAGAAAACAATGAAGAAGACTGGATTCAGTGTTTTAGCTGCAAAAAATGGGCACATGAAGCTTGTGCCGATATCCCGGAATGTGCAGGTAACTATGTTTGTGATCGCTGTACATTATTTTGAAACTATTTTTAAGCTACATTCTCAATGTATGTAATGTCCGGTACTAGGGGACACTTTACGAACTGTGCAAATTCTATACCAAACTTCAGTCAAAGTTTTAATTAATTGTTAGTATAAAATTATTTCTTTTCTTGGTTTCTACTGATTGATAATGCTGTTAAGTTATAAATAAAATGGTATAGAAGACATGAAATATTTTATTCTTTTATTTATTTAAGGAAAACCTTAAGTGTCCGGTACTAGGGGAACTCCCCCTACTCGTCATAAGGAAATGGAAATATTTTGTGTTATGACGGGTATACTCGTCATGCGTAAAAAGTAATTACAATTTGCTGTTTAAATTGCAATTTTAGTAAAAACTAAAATATATTCGTAAACTTCAAGATGTTTGAAATACTTCAAAGACGTCGCAACAGCTAACTGGTTAACGGCGAAATTGTAGTGTAAAATCATCGTTCGATCGTCGTTCAAACGGCGACATAAAATACAGTCTTACGATAAATCGGATTGGCTTCTCAGTCAGCTACAAGCGCGGAATAAAAAAAAAACGAATCGCACAAAGAGGAGGCACGGAGTCTGTACGCGATATAATGAAAGAACGAATTCTTTACGTGTCACTTGTAACGTAGCATTCACACGGCTCACTCCTCGGTTCATCGTTTTTCTCGTCGACTCGGAGACATACGCGGAAAAAAGGAGGATTTCGTGTCGCCAAATGCTTTCAGCGCTACGCTCTTGATTCTCTTGTAGCATTGGATTTCTCGGTCGACAGGAATTTAATACCAACATAATATCATGTACAGAAAGTAACGAAACGATGAAAATAGATTTGAACGAAATTGACGAAGAACTAGATCTGCAGCATCAATTAACTTCACGAACTTGGCATGGTACAAGCAGACGCGTAAATCTATCTATCCGTTCGTTTACGGCGACGAATGCACGGAACGAGGAAGAGGCTCGAAGCCTCTCGGAAGCTGCGTTTCAAGTAGCATCCGCCAGAGGCAAGTAGTGTCGTTGCAAGAGCAACGATAAAGGGGGAGGCAGAGAAAGAAAGAGAGAGAGAGAGAGAGAGAGAGAGAGAGAGAGAGAGAGAGAGATTGGCAGAGCGGTGGGAATCGAACGGCGTCGAGTCTTGTGTATAAATAGAAGACACGTCGGCCGACCCGTCTGTTCCTTTATCGGTGTTATACTATTGCACGCATGCTACTCGACTGCTTACGGCTTACGTGATAAAGGACGGCTTTCGTCTCGATTCGTGTCGCGGTTCTCTGCATTACCGACGGTGTTCTCGCAAACTCTCAACCGACTGATTGCTCAGCGGAAATTCTGTGAGAAGCTGAAGTGATTCGACCAGTATGTATTCGAAAGGCTGACTGGGTTGTCCCTCTACGGACGTTTTATTTTGTTTAGGGAGCTTGGACCTCTTATAGGGGAAGGCAGGGCATAAGGGCCAGTTTTCCTACGTGGCCTTGAGTCGCCACGCTCCAAACAGGAACTAGGAGAAGCTTCCTAGCGATCTTCACGCTACAAACGGCCGCTAGGAGAAGCTCAAATGACAGTGTGTGTGCCGTGTACGTGCCGTGTGCGTGTGCCATGGTATGCCCCACACAACGCTAGATCCGCAAGAACGAAAAAGATTGCAAGGGTTCGGGAGGCGGCAAATCATTGTTCGATAATGCAAAGATGGGGCTTTTCAGGGGTGAAAAGCGTTAGATAAAAGATAAATCTAGAGCGCTCGCGAACGAACAGGTCCTACTTTTGCGTTTTCTAGGCGTAATTTGCAATATTCGGCAGAATGTAGATATAAGGACACATTTTCTTAAATAACCGGGTTCTTATTGAGAATGTTGACGGCGAGCGCTCTAGCGGTGACATATACAATGTCAATGCAACGCCTATTATATTGTATAATTACGTATTAAACAAAGGATTTGCCGCCCCCGAAAAACCATCCCACAGCTATTATTTTGCTCAAATATAGTTCCGGCATTTTTCGCTACGAGCGCTGTATTCTCTTTCCGATCATTGTCGTCGTCAGCAGTCACTATGCTCGAATGAGAGTCGTGCGGCACACTCACACACCGCCAGGTCGACGTGTACGTGTACCGATGAGAATAGCAAGTGTCCGGGATGCCGCGAATCATTCCTCGATAATGCAAAGATGGGGCTTATCAGTAGTCAAAAGCGCTAGATAAAAGTTAAATCTAGAGCGCTCGCCATCAAACAGGTCCGACTCTTGCATTTTCGAGCAACATTTTGCATTACTCGGTCGCATGGTGCCTGCCGTAGCTTCGTTCGAACAGCCGTGCCTCGGCACACTCACACACCGCTAGGTCGGCGTGTACGTGTACCGATGAGAATAGCAAGGGTCCGGGATGCCGCGAATCATTTCTCGATAATGCAAAGATGGGGCTTATCAGTAGTCAAAACCGCTAGATAAAAGATAAATCTAGAGCGCTCGCCATCAAACAGGTTCGACTCTTGCATTTTCGAGCAACATTTTGCATTATTCGGTCGCATGGTGCCTACCGTAGCTTCGTTCGAACAGTCGTGCCTCGGCACACTCACACACCGCTAGGTCGGCGTGTACGTGTACCTACGAGAATAGCAAGGGTCCGGGATGCCGCGAATCATTGCTCGATAATGCAAAGATGGGGCTTATCAGTAGTCAAAACCGCTAGATAAAAGATAAATCTAGAGCGCTCGCCATCAAACAGGTCCGACTCTTGCATTTTCGAGCAACATTTTGCATTATTCGGTCGCATGATGCCTGTCAGAGAGGCGATCTGAGCACGCGTGGCCGACAACGTAAACAACGGCGCTGCCGTAGCTTCGTTCGAACAGCAGTGCCTCGGCACACTCACACACCGCCAGGTCGACGTGTCCGTGTACCGATGAGAATAGCAAGGGTCCGGGATGCCGCAAATCATTCCTCGATAATGCAAAGATGGGGCTTATCAGTAGTCAAAAGCGCTAGATAAAAGATAAATCTAGAGCGCTCGCCATCAAACAGGTCCGACTCTTGCATTTTCGAGCAACATTTTGCATTATTCGGTCGCATGGTGCCTGCCGTAGCTTCGTTCGAACAGCCGTGCCTCGGCACACTCACACACCGCCAGGTCGGCGTGTACGTGTACCTACGAGAATCACAAGGGTCCGGGATGCCGCGATTCATTGCTCGATAATGCAAAATGGCAGAGTTGGGCAAAATATTTATCTAAATAAAAATTTCGAATAACTAGTAAAAGATAAAAAAATTTTTATTCCTTATTCGAAAGTTCCAGTAAAGAAAGTATCTTTATTTGATGTGTATCGAATAATTTTATTCGACGAAAAAAGATAATTTTTTTTATTCGAAGCGGATTTATTCAAACTTCGAATAATTTTTTCATCTTTTATCTGTATTTTCTATTCGAAGGCTTCTAATAAATCTTCAAATTACTTTTACCGAGCGCGGAGCTTCAAAGACCCAGCGACGACAGACGACATACAATGTAAGCGGATGGAGAATCGCGCACATATGAAAGTTTAAACTTTTAGATTTTTCAATATATCCTCATGAAATTGTGACGAGCGAATGGAGGGGATGTTCCTGATGAAAATAAGCTCAAATTCGAGTGTAATCGAACAAGTTTCACTGATACGTAATGTTACAATAAAAATTACAATCTAATTAAAGACAGTCCAAATGATGTCGTGTTTGCACTCATTTTGATCGGAACAAGCTCTACAACTCATTCGTATAAACAATATTGTTCTGATTAAAAATGTAAAAGCATAAATTGCCAATAATGCTCGATTCTCCATCTGCTTACATTGTAGGCTGTTTGGCAGTGGCTGGGTCTTCGACGTTCCGCGCTCTCGGTCCTCCGGTCCGACCGGTTTATTCGTCGAGCTGGCAAAAGTTAGCCGAAGATTTATTCGAAGCCTTCGAATATATCTACAATTAAAAATATTAAACACAGTCCAATTTGTACCGCGTTTAGTGTCATTTTAATCAGAAGAATGCCACGAATTTGTTGGCGCAAGTCCCATAAAAAAATAATGAAAAATAAACAAGTTTTGCAATTGTATTGGTAGTTGTTTCACACCGATATCTCGCGACTCTACGAGCTCCGGACTTCAAAGACCAGCGACCGACCTACGGCCTACAATGTAAGCAGATGGAGAATCGAGCATTATTGGCAATTTATGTTTTTACATTTTTAATCAGAACAATATTGTTTATACGAATGAATTGTAGAGCTTATCCCGATGAAAATGAGTCCAAACACGACATCATTTGGACTGTCTTTAATGAGATTGTAATTTTTATCGTAACATTACGTATCAATGAAACTTGTTCGATTACACTCGAATTTGAACTTATTTTCATCAGGAAAATCCCCTCCATTCGCTCGTCACAATTTCATGAGGATATATTGAAAAATCTAAAAGTTTAAACTTTCATACTTGCGCGATTCTCCATCCGCTTACATTGTATGTCGTCTGTCGTCGCTGGGTCTTTGAAGCTCGGCGCTCGGTAAAAATAATTAGAAGATTTATTAGAAGCCTTCGAATAGAAAATAAAGATAAAAGATGAAAAAATTATTCGAAGTTTGAATAAATCCGCTTCGAATAAAAAAAATTATCTTTTTTCGTCGGATAAATTCTCGTCGAATAAAATTATTCGATACACATCAAATAAAGATACTTTCTTTACTTGAACCTTCGAATAAGGAATAAAAATTATCTTTTATCTTTTACTAGTTATTCGAAATTTTTATTTAGATAAATATTTTGCCCAACTCTGCCATTTTGCATTATCGAGGATTGATTCGCGGCATCCTGGACCCTAGCTATTCTCGTAGGTACACGTTACGCCGACCTACCGGTGTGTGTGTGTGCCGAGGCACAGCTGTTCGAACGAAGCTACGGCAGGCACCATGCGACCGAATAATGCAAAATATTGCTCGAAAATGCGAGAGTCGGACCTGTTTGATGGCGAGCGCTCTAGATTTATCTTTTATCTAGCGCTTTTGACTACTGATAAGCCCCATCTTTGCATTATCGAGGAATGATTCGCGGCATCCCGGACCCTTGCTATTCTCGTAGGTACACGTACGCGCCGACCTGGCGGTGTGTGAGTGTGCCGAGGCACAGCTGTTCGAACGAAGCTACGGCAGGCACCATGCGACCGAATAATGCAAAATATTGCTCGAAAATGCAAGAGTCGGACCTGTTTGATGGCAAGCGCTCTAGATTTATCTTTTATCTAGCGCTTTTGACTACTGATAAGCCCCATCTTTGCATTATCGAGGAATGATTCGCGGCATCCCGGACCCTTGCTATTCTCATCGGTACACGTACACGTCGATCTGGCGGTGTGTGAGTGTGCCGAGGCACGGCTGTTCGAACGAAGCTACGGCAGGCACCATGCGACCGAATAATGCAAAATATTGCTCGAAAATGCAAGAGTCGGACCTGTTTGATGGCAAGCGCTCTAGATTTATCTTTTATCTAGCGCTTTTGACTACTGATAAGCCCCATCTTTGCATTATCGAGGAATGATTCGCGGCATCCCGGACCCTTGCTATTCTCATCGGTACACGTACACGTCGATCTGGCGGTGTGTGAGTGTGCCGAGGCACGGCTGTTCGAACGAAGCTACGGCAGGCACCATGCGACCGAATAATGCAAAATATTGCTCGAAAATGCGAGAGTCGGACCTGTTTGATGGCGAGCGCTCTAGATTTATCTTTTATCTAGCGCTTTTGACTACTGATAAGCCCCATCTTTGCATTATCGAGGAATGATTCGCGGCATCCCGGACCCTTGCTATTCTCGTAGGTACACGTACGCGCCGACCTGGCGGTGTGTGAGTGTGCCGAGGCACAGCTGTTCGAACGAAGCTACGGCAGGCACCATGCGACCGAATAATGCAAAATATTGCTCGAAAATGCAAGAGTCGGACCTGTTTGATGGCAAGCGCTCTAGATTTATCTTTTATCTAGCGCTTTTGACTACTGATAAGCCCCATCTTTGCATTATCGAGGAATAATTCGCGGCATCCCGGACCCTTGCTATTCTCATCGGTACACGTACACGTCGATCTGGCGGTGTGTGAGTGTGCCGAGGCACGGTTGTTCGAACGAAGCTACGGCAGCGCCGTCGTTTATGATGTCGACCACGCATGCTCAGATCGCCTCTATTGTCAGAGATCATGCGACCGAATCAGAGAGGATACTCGGAAAATGCCACTCGACACTGAATGTGGAAAGTGCACCCAGCTCCCCATACTGGACGAAAATGTTACTATTTAGCTTCTTCTAGTGGCCGTTATAGCGGTACTATCGACTGTTCAAGGCCACCTGGGAAAACTGGCCCTTAATGGAGTAGCGAGGTAAGTTGGGGTATCATAAAAGAGCGATAATAATAAAAATAGTAGAGAATTTGTATAAAAAAAAGTCACAGTATCGTAATAGATAGATCGTTGATAGAATGCGTGGGGGAGCGCTCGGTTTTCTGTTAGAGCTGAGCAATCGTCCGCGTGCCGCGTCAATATTAAGTACGTCGTGTTAGTACATAGTACTAACTTGTGTTAGTCTTTTTAGTAACAGACTGATAGTAAATGTACATTTAAAAACGGTAAATTAATTATTTTTGTTACATTATAATCTTCAATCTATCTACTTTCATTTACAATATTAAAAATTGCAATACCTTTTCGTTTGTTCTGCAAATAACATCAGCCTCTGGAAGATAATGTTATCAGGCAAGACGGGGTACCCCATCATGTGAGGTTGAATAACGCCATCGTTCTTTATTATAATTGTAATTATATTTTTATAATTGTATAATTATATAATTATAAATATCGCCGTGGAGAAACTGTGATTCTCACTTTTAGTCCTTGTAAAACGGAAATGGAAAGTATAAAACTATCAGAAAACAAGGAATGATCCAAATCATCCATTTTTAAAAAACTAGAAAGAAACAAAAAAGACAGTAGAGAAATCCACAGAATTCGAAAATGGCAAAAATTTGCAATAGCACATGTGTACTAGGGTGAACCTTAGTTATAATTGACAAAAATTATTTGAAAAATTTGTTTAGTCTACCCCCCCCCCTCCCAGAATTATGACACTTATTGGAAAAATTATCTGGAAAAAATTTGAGGTCGATTGGATCATAGGAACCCGAAGCGCATCAAAGGGTATAACTGGATAGAAGTGGTCAAAAGTGTTCCCAAAGCAAATTGATTTCTGATCACACCATTCGATAGGGCTCCCAAACAAACCCCTTTGTGACAAGATTCAAGTTGGTACCTCTACCACAAGGGTAGTTATAGGGTGAGCTATAGGGTGAATTATGCTCTATTCCTTCTAATCGGCTCAATAAAAAGTTACGAAAAAATTCATAAACATTCTACCTAATAGCACACATGAAAGTGAATTATTTCAGAATTTTTGGTTGCAATATCGATTTAAAAAAAAATCCGAAAGCATAAAATGGTCAATTTTATATAGAAGTTTTCAGAGTACTATGTTTATATTATTATGTTAGTTGTATCTCATCATGATTATTAATGTGTATTTTTTCAGCTTTTTCGGATTATGCGAACATGTTTAAGAAAATTGGAAATCTCGAACAATCAAAGAAAATGCATATTTCTCGTATTGAAGTTTTGAAGATACCAGTTTTATAAAAATTCAGTAATGAGAACTGTTGGAACCATTGTTAATTTTTTCAGTATTTTTTATAAATTGCATTGTCGTTTAAAAAATGAAAATCAATTTTTTCGGTGCCTCTCTACCTTTTTGTAGGAGTGTTATGTAATATTAAACATTTTTATATTCGAAAAATAATGTACAAACTTAAAAATGCATGTATTTTTAAAAAATATAGAGAAATTTGTTACTTTTCAAATATCTATAACATTGTATACTGATTACTGAGTAGAGATATATACGCCACTCTCTCACAAATGTTTACGTCTTTAATTTATTTACATTTTCGTCGAAAGCCGCGGAACGGGGGTGTGAAATTTCTATAAAGCCACTTAGTTTGTGCTTAGATTTTGTGTGGATAACACGTGAGTCTTGGCAAAGAAACTTTAATTGTAATTCAGATGTGCGTATTTATACTAAAATTGATTTTTAAATTCATAAAAATTGTACATATATTATATTTGTATTTATTTTTATTAGAATGCCACGAGGCAAGTTGTTGACCAGTGAAGAGAAGGCATCCATTGATGCTTATAAAGATATGGGGTGTTCTAATCGATCAATTGCGAAAAAAATTAATAGATCGCGTACTTTAACAGATAATTATATAAATTTGGGCGAAGAATATGGTATGAAACACCCTACAGGTGGAAATAAAAATTGACAAGAAGACAATATTCATTATTGATGAGGCTGGCAGCAAGGAAAACAAAAAGTGCAGCACAACTTCGAACTGAACTACAACTACCAGTAACACGAGGCGTGTGCAGCAAATTTTTAAAAATTCAGGGTGATTTAAATGGAAAAAAATGCTCCAGAAACCAGCACTCAAAGAACGACACAACAAGATCGTCTCGAATTTGCACAAAGACATATGTCCTGGACAGAAGAATGGAACAATACAATTTTCTCCGACGAGAAAAAATTTAACTTAGATGGGCCAGATGGTCACAAGTACTACTGGCACGATTTATGAAAAGATCCAACTTAGCAATGAGTCGTAACTTCGGTGCAGGCTCATTAATGATTTGGGCTGCGTTCAGAGCCAATAAAAAAAACCCAATGTGTCGAATTGACCACAAAATGAATTCGTCACAATACACGGAGCTGTTGGAGATAGTCTTAATACCGTTCACTGAAGAAATTGAGACTGACAATTTCATTTTTCAACAGGATAACGCCTCAGTTCATGTATCGAGAGAAACAAAGGAGTGGTTAGACAGCAGAAATATCGGGGTTTTGACATGGCCAGCTTGTTCACCAGATTTAAACCCAATTGAGAACCTTTGGGGAATACTTGCAAAAAAAGTATATGGCAATTGTAAACAGTACAACTCTGTTCCTGAGTTATGGACTGCAGTGAACGAAGCGTGGACATCGATCGAAGCAGAAACTCTTCGTGCTTTGACTGCATCAATGCCTAATCGAATTTTCGACGTTATTCGAAAAAATGACAATTATACTAAGTATTAATTTCGAAATTTAGAAGAAATTTTTGTTAATATTGATGTTATCTACTTAAAAAACGTTTGGCTTTATGGAAATTTCGCAGTTCAATTTTTGTTAAACTATATAATTTTACGTTTTTTTATAAATAAAGAATATATCTATGACTGCAAACATGTATACGGTTTCTTTTATTAATCCAAAAATGCTATGATGCATCAGCTTCTCATTACTATGACATAATTATAAGATTTCACCAAAAAATCAGGCGGCTTTATGGAAATTTAGGGCAGTGTATTTCAATGTATGGGGATAACTCCGAAGAATTTCGATTCGCGCAGGCGGTATGCTCTCCGGGCAGCTTGCGAACAGTTCTCCGCAGCGTGGACCCGGCATAACTTGCCTTACGGTGAGCTCGTATTCCCTTCTCACGCTGGTGCGAGTCGGCCACAGAGTCGCGAGATACATTGAATTCCCGATATTAGTCCCTGCAAGCCTAACGTTTTAAGGTCCCTCAACTACCCACACTACTGCGAGATATACCCCGTGAAGAAGCTCGAGAGCCGCCGCCGCCGAGGACCGTAACGGAACACGGTCAGGTATATCGGTGTGAGAGCAGAAGACCACACCACTAGTGCAATAACGCAAGTTCTTTATTTTCCATTATTTTTTTATGGGACTTTCACCAACATATTCGTGGCGTTTTTAAATGAAAATGATACCATATTTGATATAATTCCGATGATATTTACTTGTGTAATGAACGATTAAGGTTTTGGACGCAAAGAAGAACAGCGTATGGGAAAGAAAGAGACACGGAGAGTCAGTCGTTCGGGAAAGATGAAAGACTGGCGTGAGCTCAAGCCTTTAAATCAAAACTTAAACTTTTTTATTATTAATTATTTTGTTACGAGACTTTCACCAATATATTTGTGGAATTTTTCTGATTAAAATGATGCCAAATAGATATCATTCCGATCATATTTACACAAATTCTCTGTTAATATAATTGTAATGGAAAGTAACTTCCGTCGTTCATTACACAAGTAAATATCATTGGAATTATATATCATATTTGGTCTCATTTTAATCAGAAAAATGCCACGAATGTGTTGGTGAAAGTCTCATAAAAAAATAATGAAGAATAAAGAAGTTTTGTAATTGGATTAGTAGTGGTCTTCTGGTCTCACATCGATATACCCCCCATCATGTTATGTTACACTTCTCAGCGACGACGGCTCTCGAGCTTCGCTGTGCTTTTCTACGCGCAACATTGTAACAGACAAAGACATTTTCTCAGCCTTCTTATCCCTATTCGTCTATATGTCCAGGGTTTGGGACATTCAACGAGTAGGGTCATTTACGTTTCCAGGGTGCACTGTGTATTTAAAATGCAACGTTTGGCGTGAACCACAGATTTCGTCTAAATGTCCCTCGTCAGAACCGCGCAAGGTACTTATATCGGGAATTCACTGTAAAGACGTGTGTCCCCACTCCAGTCCAGCTTCCCCTTCTACCGCGCTATTCCTCACGGTTCCGCGGCGACCCGGTCACGTGACACGTTTCGTCTCTATCGTGGAGACTCCGATACTGGCACAGAGAGGGTAACTTTTCCTCCTCGATTCGTACATTCTCCCCTCACCTGGCGATACTGCAGCTACGGGCAAGTGACTGAACGGAGTCGGGGTAGGCCGTAGCACAGCCGTAGCTGACCACGTAGCTGTGACAAAACGCGTGACAAATACATGCAGGCTTGCCTGCAGTGGCGTGTTTTCGTGCACGTCGTTCTGTGTGTGTCTAGGGCAAGAAAATCGCTGCCCGTACCGGCAGACGCTGAGCAGTTCTGCTTTAAGACGTCTACTTAAAACGTTTTATTTGCAAATTAATTAGGCTGTCAGATTCAATAATGTGTACCGCATGTCACACAACGCGAAAGCAAAGTCGTAGAAATTTGGTCGGATGGTTAACGTGTTCAAACAAGTGTACGACAAAAATGTTGAGGTGGTAGGGGTTGCATTACTTTAAGCAAAAATATCGTATCGTATAATAAAGTTTTAATACTGAATTTTAAGAAATAAAGTAACTACTACCTTCAACTGTTTAGTCATGGTGTATACACTCATGGTGTATAACTTTGATCAAAATGCGCAACTAAGAGTTAAACTTGCAGTTAAGTAAATTCAACGTGTTTATCTCGTCATGCAACATGATTAATCGATTTATTCAGTTACAGTGAATTCTCGATATATGTCAACAACACGAGTCTTGCCAGCGACGTGTATTGTCCAGGAGACACTATTCTTTGATCCACGCCGAACGTAGAAAAGGACAGCGAAGCTCGAGAGAACAAGTAGATATCATCAGAATTATATTATATTATATCATATTTGGTATCATTTCCATGAGAAAAATGCCACGAATATGTTGGTGAAAGTCTCATAAAAAAATAATGAAAAATAAAGAAGTTTTATAATTGGATTAGTAGTGGTCGGTCTTCTGGTCTCACACCGATATACCCAACCCGCGTTATGTGTACATTACTCGGTGACAGTCCCTCGCGGGGTATAGTTCCGCGCCGATTATCAGCCAGGCATTTGCGACATGTATAGAGAAATCACTGTATTCATGTACATATCTTCTATCTATTCTTATTGAAACAAATAGTACCTGAATGACTTAAAACCTGTTCAAATTTATTTAACACTATAAGAGACAACAATATTATCAGAGAAACAATATTGATCAGTTATAAGAAAAAATTTGATTTAAGCGATAATCCTGGTTGGAATTTCTACTTTTCATTATTCACAGAACTAAACTATGCTTTGAAGTAGCCGACGAATTGACAAAACTAACGGAATCCGTATAAATTTAGTATCAAGTCATAGGAACAATGCAAAATATTACACATTCAGTTTCATATTAGGGCTCTTACTGTCCGCATGTCCGGATATCTCATTTTGGGATATTTGGATCCGTATATCAATTCGATTTTCGAGTTATAATGAGTAATTTGGATACGCGGATATCTGGACAGTAAGTGCCCCAGTTCATATACGTATTGTATACGGGTGGTTATACACATGTACAGGGTGTTAAGAAATTACGTGTAGAAGCCGTAACAGTATGATTCCACATCTTAGGATCGGCGAAGATCTAGTAAGAAAGTTTGGTGCATAATTGACATTGACCAACTTTTTCAAGGTCAAACATTTTTTATTGCATCCTATAGTACTCATCGCGAAGAACAAAAGCCTCATAGGAACTATAGGTCGCAAGTCAACCGTTCTCTTAAAAAATAACTTTTTCGTAAGTTTCGTAAACTATTTTATTCCATACATCTACAGGGTGTCCCAAAATGGAAGGGATGATTAAACGTAGAAGGAATGATTCCGCATGAGAAAATAAGTCGGAAATACGTGAAGTTCGTGTGCCTAGCGTTCTTAAGAAGTAGAATTAGTAAGTTATGAACAGACGCGTCAGATGATTCCTATTTAATAGCACGCGTGTTCGCCGAATTTTCAAACTCAAATTTCTCGAAAAGGAGTACATAAATGAAAAAAATGTGTTGTATCTTTTCTCATGTAGAATCACCATCTCCACGGTTATACCATCTTGGGACACCCTGTACACAAATGGAATCAAATAGTTTACGAAACTTTAAAGTCGTTTTCTAAGAGAACGGTTCGTTTTTGTCCCATGGTCCCTTTGAGAAGTATGTCCCTCTCGATGAGTAGAACACTATACAATCGTAACAAAATTTGACCTTGACACAGTCGGTCAAGGTGAATTTTGCACAAAACTTTTTCAACAGATCTTCGCCAATCCTAAGGTGTAGAATCACGCTGTAACGGTTTTTACAAATAATTTCTTGACACTCAGTACAATGCAACGAACAAGTGATAATCATCGTGAAAATATTTTTTCTGAATGAAAATGCTTTAAGTACCCACCTCGAAGTTAGTGTTGAATATATTTGTTTCCAAAAAAATACAAGGTCTGGAATGTTCTGCCCATTCATCTGACCTAAATGTAACAGAAAGTATTTCGACTGAATAGTAAGGAAATGTAAACATAACGATAAGGCAATTTAATAACACAAGTGGATAAAAACAGAAAAGAAGTTACTGAATGTATAATAAATCGGAATCGAAAACTAATGTAAAAACCAGTTTTCTCGCATATGAATTACATGATTTTTATAAAATGGTAACGAATGAATGCAGTTTACTAATATGCTGTTTGCTCATCCTATTGTGTTTGCCTTTAAAAACAACGATGTTACATTATTTATTTTGTAGTAAAGAAATGTTGTTGCGGGATAACTTCACGATTGACGCGACGACGACATAAAAAAAGTTGTACATAGTTGGTTACCACACAAAATGTTAAATCGTCTCGAAGTACTTAATCATTGAAACTCTTCTGTAATTAACTGACGAATTGTGAAACATGTTTATATAATACTAGAAACCTCTAGTTTAAGAGATATGTATTTTGTTATAATTTCGATAATGCGAAGTACATAGTGCCGTATAACAATGCGGTATTCGTTTCCATAACGCAAAAATTGTAGAAAATGAATTTCTACAATTGTGTACTTTGAAATTAGAATAAAAATTTATTCGATAAAATAAATAGACCCATATATGTTAAAGCAGCGCTATTTTCAAATTCTTAGGTGGAAAAACTACGCACTCGACCGATAGGTAAAGTTGGTGACCTGAAATGGGTCAGAGATCTACTGAACATTAAAATTAAAAGATGACGATTAATGACGATTTAATAAAGATTAAAATAAATTTGACTTTTATATATCTTGATATTGTTATCATATTATGTTTCTCTCAAAATGATTTCATTTTTATCTGAATTATTTTTCAATACTGTACACCGGGTAAGTTGATCAAAAATGTCCTTAGACCAAATTAAACGGCCTATGAACCAATCGTCAATAGCATATCAAGAAAAAACATGTGTAAAATTTTAACCCTATATCTCGATTGGGAGGGTAGTTATAGGGTAAAATGGGAAAACTTAGTTTTTGTCCTATTTTTCCTATTTAGTCATAGACAAAAATTTCTGGAAAAATCGAGTTTTCAAATATCCATGTACATATACTGAAATGAATTCGGATGTTTTAGCTGAAAATCCTGTTTGTAAAATCTCAAAAACCTCAAAAAATCAGAAAAATGTAGATTTTGCATTGCAGTTTGAGCGACATCATTTATATCTTTACAGTATCAGTGTATGGTTATGAATCCTATGCATGAATTTTTTTGCACGGTGGTAAAAAAAAGATAAAAACCGCTTTTTTCCGTAATTATATTAGCAACGTTAAACATTTATCAATTCACAAAAATGATTAAACAACCAAATCAATGAGGTCTAAGTTCCGCATGTTACATTTTGGTCCTGGTTTGAATTCCGAGAACATTTTTGTAGAAGATGGGGAGACGGAGAAATTCTTTTGTTTTCTTAAATGAAGAAACTGCCAGCAAACATAAGCTATTGAAATAAAAACACTACTATTGAAATGTACTATTGAAACAAAAATATGTTTAGCAATTTTTTTAAAAAGAGATAGAAATCAGCGCCGGATCAAGGGTCCATTCATTTACGTCAAAAAATAGGTGAATGAAATTTCGTTTACTGTTTCCTTCTTGAAATACATACATACAGACAATGAAATACACTCCGTAACTGTTGCAAACCTGTCTACCGTAGCTGTCAACATTTTATCCCCATGGGAAGCAAGCGAATGCAAGCGAAGCAAAAGATTGCAACTTTCCTAATTCTTGATTTCTTTGTCTTTCTTTTTTTATATACTTTGTACCGCAAATGTCAAATCTGAAAGTTTAATTGCTCATTAAACAAATAATTGTAATCGTAACAGCATCGTGTTTGGTGCAATTTTAAGTAAAAAGAAAACGAGGCAAATACGATGGTAAACGTTTCATTAAAAAAATTAACAATTAAAAAAGTTGCAATCTTTTGCTTCGCTTGCATTAGTGTGAGTCTCATCGATACTCGTACCGTCGCTGGCTTGGTCGTTGAGCGTGTTTACTGCTTGATTGGTTCAATGGTGTAGATAAAATTTTGACAGTTACGATAGACAACTTTGCAACAGTTACGGAGATAATACTGTAGCGTAACTCAAGCTCAGCTCTGTATGTAGGTAACGCGACTCAGGCCCAACCATGCGGTCCTTCGGTGCCTACACCCTAATTTTCGCACCGTATCGAGCTAAAAATAATTTTGATTCGCTGATTAGTGGACTGCTGGTCCACCAAAACCGTATGAAAGCCGACCGAAAAATTCCACGCATCAGTCTTGTATCTTCTAAAAACGAACATTAACGAAGGAACATAAACGAGCAAAAACAACATTCAATTAACTCAACGCATATTTCAATTATTCGTCCAAACTTTTGTTACCAGTGCTACGTTTTGTTGGAAAATTAAATCCGTTAAAACCAAGTTTTTCAAATATCAAACATTTTAATACAGTCTTGACTAAACCGTCAATAGAATTGAAACATTCCTATCTCCGTAACAAGACGTCGCATATCAGCGGTGACGAAATCGGTAAAAAGAATCAATCAGTATGAAATTCATTATTTTTATATTCCATAAATAGTTTGACAGTCTAAGTTTGTAAAAAGTGATTTATGATGAACACTTCATCTTTTATTGAGGCTTTATTACAATTATAGCTTAAGTGGCCGCCGTTATCCACTTCTCCATTTTTATACTTTTAATATAGGTAATTTATTAATTTTTTATAGAGAATAACGAACTACATTGATTAATTTTTTAGGACTTATATGGTTTCACTAAAAAGAGAACTTCGAAATTATATTTACTTTTGCAATGATTTTTATCTCGAGACAAAATATTCGGAAAGCTAAAAAATTTATAATAATCATCTAGTTATGTTATACGAAATATTATCCGATGTTCAAAACTTGTATTTAGATTAAATAGACTAAACAAAAAGAAAAAATGATTTAACAATGCGTGTTTGTCTAACATTGAATTATTCTTTTTTCGAAGTGGTTACTGTAAAAAAAAAGCTTATCCCATATCCTTAGAAGTTTTGGTATTCTATGATCGTTTGGCACAAGTAGCAAGTCAGTAGGTACAATCTGGTTTTGATAAAAAGTTACAGCATTTGGTAGATTTGACAAAAAACTACAACCCGTTTTCGTCTTTGGCCTTGAAGCCTTGTACGAAAAAATTCCTCATAGAACTTACGTCGGGTTTATAGTGATACTAATTAGCAAATTAACATACAGGGTGTTCCATTTCAAATTATCAGGGCAAATAGCTCGAAAAATATGAATGGTATCAAAAAATGTTTTAGATAGAAGTTATATGGTTTCATGGAGGACACATTAAGCTGGTATTTATTCGACTTTGGGATGATGAAAAGACGTATAGAGGTTAACTTTGAATTGGAATCGATAGTTTTTTTACTTCGTTTTTACTTGGAAACTTACCGATTCCAGACATTGAAGGGCACTTAAACAATCGGAAAAGACAATAAAATTGCGCTTTTTATGTCGTGAGGCGATATCCATAGCGTCGTAGAGAGCCAAGCATTCGGCTGTAAAGATCGATGCGTTACCGTCAATACGTTCTTAACACGCAAATTGAGATCATAACATATACACGCCGATCCAACACAGCCAGAGTTTAACATTTTACTGCCATCAGTGTAGGTGGCAGAGGCAATGTGATCCATTAAAAGTTGGCCGGGAAGCAGGCATAAGTCAAAGTAGCGTAATACGAATTCTGGCCCGACATAAATTTCATCCGTTCCACATATCGCTCCATCAAGAGTTGCACGGGGATGATTTTCAAAATAGAATTATTGGTCTGTGGATAATCCGCACTGGCTGCGAGAAATTGATCATCAAAGACAATGGAGCGTAAACGTGTGGTGTGGTATTTTGAACGACAAAGTAATTGGACCATATTTCGTTAACGGAATGATGACGGGACAGAAGTACGCTCAATTTTTGCAAGAAAATCTGCCAATTTTGTTAGAAGATGTCCCTTTACAAAATCGCTACGATATGTGGTACCAACATGACGGTTGTCCTGCTCATTATGCACAAGAAACAAGCAAGAGAAACGTTGGATTCTCGATATCCAAACCGATGGATTGGACGAGGCGGAACAGTTTCATGGCCAACACGTTCGCCTGATTTAAATCCACTGGATTTCTTTTTATGGGGTCTGCTAAAAGGTGACCTTCATATCTCCAAAAAAATTACATAAAAACAACGTTTTTTTTTTGCATCGTGTCAGCCCCATTGTACCATTCAACTTTGTCCTTACCATATTTTACGTATCTTTAGAAACAACAAAGATATTTGAGGTGCTAACGTTTGGTGACTCACCCTGTATATATATATTTAGTCCTAGTCTAATTATACCATACGTCGACATTATCCAAGGGAATATCAAGAAAGGCTGCCAACACTTCTTTCCGTTCGGAAAAGACCTCTGCATCCTTCAGAGTTAGATAAACCAAATTGTCAGCGCATGACCTGCCTTTTCTGAAACCATGCTGGCTGTTATGTAATAGGTTGTTAACTTCCGCCCAATACTGTTGCTAAATCATGTTTGGTGTATGGTCGGCTTGAATTTTCAGTTTGGGTCTACGCAGCGTTCGGGTTTGGACAATGCCACTTTTGAGAGTTTTTCTATCAACTAGAGTTGATGAATTTATTGTTTTATGACTACGGTACAGCTGGAAAGTTTCAGCTGACAGCCTTGGGAAAGTCTTCCTGGCCATATCAATGAGAGCCTGACTGTTTTTAGTGTATTTCGCGGCAGTAATTGGAATGTTCGGGTTGTCAAAAGTTTCGAGTAAAAATCTAACTGTTTTCGAAGTTTAGTGGAAATTTTTGTGAGCTGGTCTTGTATATAATCTTCAGCTGGAAGTAATTTGCGGGAAACTTCTGCGTAAGTGGTTACCATTTTCAAGTTTTTATGGTTTTTTTTACCTTTCTTTTGAGGATATTTTCATCCGTGGTATCAGTCACTTTGCGTTGGTCGGAGGGGACAATTGGGAGAAGAGTATAGTTAGGATGAAGAGGTTCCTCTATTTTATCCAAGTGGGCTGCGTTCAGATTGGTTGCTAAATGGGTAGTTTGGTTACAAGATTTAGTGGCCGATGTGTCTTTTCGGGGCTCTGTGTCGTCATATGTTATCTGAAGCGTCTCCGATATCTTGTCGTCAGGTGAAATGTAGATTTGTCTTCGAAAACTTAGAACGTAATTGAAGTTAGGGTCATTTATTCCCGCTCTAATAAATGTAAGTTTCGGCGATAGTTGGATGTTTAGTTTGCTTAACACTTTATCGACTGGTAGCGGTTGAACATCCTACATACATCTTACCGGTCTTACGACCGTACATGCTTCCCTGACACCGGCTCTTTCCGTTTGCCGTGGCAACCGATTAGTAGGCTACCGATCGGTAAAGTGTTAACTCTTCTTCGATAACATAATGCGGAATTATAGGACACACGATGCATAGGACGATGTGTTTCGCATTAGAGATTATTGTCGGTGATTTTATCGGCTGTGTCCTTGACATTCATATACGTACACACGCGCCTGTGAGAGATATGTGACAATAATCGAATATTTTTGGAATCTGTTTCTTTTCCGACTGCCACAGTATAGTCCGGTATAGAAATTCCATCGATCGAATCTAGAACGATTGCTTGCTCCTTGGTAGGGAAGGTGGTTTGATGAGTCATATATGCATGACATTCTGGAGGGTATTTTCTGTACAGTGGAAGTCATGCTTTGTATTTTTAAGCAGAAGCGACCCTGTAGTCAGAGACGCCTAATGCACCACGCTTGATCATAATTTAAGTTTGATGTGAAGAGTTTAACCGTCTTTCTTTCTTTTCTTCCTGAGAACACGATTCACGGCACTTAATCACACACAGACTATATGTATATGGGTGAATAATACTCGCGAGCTCGAATCGATAGACACGTTCTACCCCTGTCACGCTTCGGTCGCGACTCCTCTCACACTTTTAATAGATTAAGTATAATAATCTGTTAACGGTTCCAGTGCTGACGCTAATACATTACAAAGATGAAAGACGTTCCCACTAACTAACAATTTAACGGTTAATATTGATCGAAGTAGGAATAACGCACGCTGGTCGTTAAGTAAATTTAAGAAATAACGATTATAAAACATACCGCAATTGCTTCTTACATCCTCTCAGTCACCGGATATGAACCCCAACGGACACTTACGGGAAGAAATAAAGAAGCGCATTAAAAAAGATAATGTAAGTGATAGTGAACGGTTAAACATTTAACACGTTAAGTGTCCAGTCCGTTTTGCTTGCCGTTCCGTTCAGGCCCAGACTCAGCCGTCAAGTGGGCCACCGCCGATGAATAGAAGTGTTAGGAACCGCGACTAGCCCGCCGAAATATCGGCTTGTTTACATTGTTTCAGTAAACTACATTGACCTTTACATATTATATTTTCTTTTTTCTTAAAGCCTTGACCGAACAAAAACCGATGTTCCCTGAGCGAAATCTTTAGTCTCACAATCAGTATACAAGGGCAGATCCGCGCGGTGCTGTAACATGAACCTAAAATCTGTAGCCGGTCCTTGAGGACCGGCTGGGCCCGAACGGAAAAGGGTCTAGCAGGATAAGAATGGTCCAGCGACCTCGGCCACAATTTTTATTGGTATTGTGTGGAAAACAATGGTTTTAGGTTGAAAGATAATCACCCAAAATTTTAAGTTGCTGTAACTCTTCATTTAAGGGTAATATGAGGGTAAATACCCTTAACTATATCATTTTTTTTCGCGGTTGTTAATTAAGATATTCAGATGGAAGAAAAAAAATGAAAATATTCGAATTTTCCTCCTTCATATCATATATTTTTTCAGAATTGTGATCAAATTATTAAGGGTAAAAAAAAATTATTTAATTTTTTAGGGGTGGGGGTTGCAAGCAACCCTTCGAGTGACCACTTCCAAAAAAGTCAAGAACAATGTTCTGTTACCTATCTAATATACAATACAAAAGTTTCAAGATGATCGGATTGGTGGAACATAGTTAAATATTGAAACATAAATTAAATTACAGTATTATAATGTAGGGATAATACGAAATATTAGGCTTACTGTGACGGAACTGTGACCGTTGGATCTGCATTTTGTCACAAATGCCGATTAAGTGTTTATAGAACAGAAAACCAACGTAGAAACGACATCAACAGTAATGATCCTGCAACAGATCCAGATTATCAAACTCGAAACAATACCGCATTGACAGGTTTGATTGAACTGCCAATTAAAAGAGTAGTAGCGACTCATGAATACTGTGTCTTATGTCGATCGACGAGGCAACTGATTCTCGTACCCTTAGAAGCACGCCTCCAGGCGTTTACGCAAGAAAGGATTTATATCCCGAAAGACGACCGATGTTGCTCTACACACATTATTAGAAAACGATTTTGCACGGACGAGCTATGCTCTTTACGTATTCATTCTATGTATAGTGCAGTGGAAGCAATTGAAGTTTCTTTGTTTTTCGACCAGTTGGCTTGGAATGTGGATTCTTCTTTGTTTGATAAAATATCGGATGGTTCCATAAATGAGGAACAACTACATGGTTTCACTGGCTTTAATTGGAACAATATTGAAAAGCTAGAAAACATGTTGAAAAGTATGAGAGACGAAATCACGAACTGTGAAGCAAGCACTAACTATATTTTTATTTAAACTCAGAAGTGGCAGTTCTAATGTAATGATTAAAAATATATTCGGTCTGCAACATGAACAATACGTGTCAGAATATTTCCATCAAATAATTAACCCATTTGAAAAGGATATTTTAGCAAATCACTTCGAAATAAATGCAAAATCCAGAGCCCATCTCATTTTAAATGAAACAGCGTACGTCCCAAGGAAACTTTTTGAAATAGAAGAATCTCAATTAGTAGACATTTTTGATGGAACATATGTTAGACATGAAAAAAGTAAAAATAATGTATATCAAAGGCAATCATATTCTGGACGGGAGAAAACATCATTATGTAAACCGTTTACAATTTGTACAACAAATCTTATTTACAGGTAAGCACATGCTTTAACACTATTCTTTACCCATCTTGTATATGTATAATATTACTATATGTAAAATTATATACTACTTATGTAATATTGTGTACAGGTACCAATCAATTAACCCAGGCAATATGCTATCTAGCGGTATTAATGAGGGATGATAATATTTTAAATATTGAATATTTAAAGGAAACTAACAATATTATAAGGGTGAAAGTTCATTCGAGACATATTAATCGCAAAAGTTATCAATGCTACATTGAATATGTACCACATTCGATTAGTTATACCGCTATTACACGATATACATGTGACTGTGCTAATAGCAACAGAACAGTAGGTTGCTGTTCTCATATCGCTACTATTATTTACTATTTATCTCATGGGCAATTTAAATAAAAAATTGTAAAACCATCGGAAATATTAACAAGATATTTGATGTAACACATATTGTACCAGTAATTGGTACCAGTAATTAATATATTACGATTGCTAAAGTTCTCTTTTACACCTACGTAATGTCTATTTATAAATTCGGGAAGATAAGAAGAGAATATAATACGATGCGTCGCATTTAAAAAAGAATAATTGATCAAGAAGGGACTTAATCTCCTGATAAAAATTATTAATAAGAAACACTGCACTATACATTATACTATTATAATGGCGTAATTTAATTTATGTTTCAATATTTAACTATGTTCCACCAATCCGATCATCTTGAAACTTTTGTATTGTATATTAGATAGGTAACAGAACATTGTTCTTGACTTATTTGCAAGTGGTCACTCGAAGGGTTGCTTGCAACCCCCACCCCTAAAGAATTAAATAATTTTTTTCCACCCTTAATAATTTGATCACAATTCTGAAAAAATATATGATATGAAGGAGGTAAATTCGAATATTTTCGTTTTTCTTCCATCTGAATATCTTAATTAACAACCGAGAAAAAAATGATACAGTTAAGGGTATTTACCCTCGTATTACCCTTAAATGAAGGGTTAGCGACTTAAAATTTTGGGTGATCATCTTTCAACCTAAAACCATTGTTTTCCACACAATACCAATAAAAATTGTGGCCGCGGCCGCTGGACCATTCTTATCCTGCTAGGCCCTTTAACGCCGGTCCCTATGGACCGGCGTGGCACTTAACGTGTTGATAATTACTATACAGGGTGGTCCACGCAACTTGCACACCTATATAACTTCCAAAGGATGCGTTGCACGAAAAAGTTTTGTATACAGAAGTTGCATGGTCTGAAGGGGAACATAATTTAGTGTATTTATTTTTTTTTACAGGTGGAAGTGTTTCGGAGATTTGAAGGTCGACTGTGTTTTTTTAAAATGGAATACTATATTTTTTACACCAAAATATGGAAGAATGTCGAATTCTGAGTAAAAAAAGTATTGACCTTCATTAGCCCTAAACCTAATAATTAACGAGTAATTTCACTTTATTCCCTGAAAATTTTGTTACAAAGAAAAAAAAGGTCATTTCATTTTCTTTTTATTTTTCTAACCTGACAATACGCGAAGAAAATTTTCAGGAAACAAAGTAATAAAATAAAATAAAAAGAAAAATCAGGTTTCCGGATAACTGTGCAAGCTTAATAAAACGGTGTGAAAAACGTATATACAATGATATAAAACAGAGATTGACGTTGTGAAAATTCGACTTGTGTTCCGACTAGTTTCGACTCTAATTCACGACTGTCTTTGCAACGCAGGCATATGGATAAAGAAAACTCCTAAGTGTGAAATTTCCCCCCAGCAAAATGTTGAAAGTAGGGCCTTAGCCAATAAAATAGATTTAGGAGGTTTCTAACTGAATTCGGAAAGGGCAGCGTCCATAAACGAACTACATACATCAATTTTGAGGGAGTGAGGCTGACACCGAATTTCTTTCTTATTCTTTTAGGAATCATAAATTGTCGAGCTCTGGAGTTACGTATGAGCCTACGCTACGGCAAGTACTATTGAGAGCGGTACGGTCAGGCTTGAAGGAAATCAGCTGATATAGAGGGTGGTGTCCGTCTATAAATGTCCGAGCAAATATTTCGTAACTGGTTTAAGTTACAAAAAAGTTTAATAAGACTTTGCACGGTTTTAAGTCTGCTATAACGAGCATGTAAAATATTTTCTTTTACTTGTTACATTTGCGAGTTTTGAAGGTCACCCTCGGCTTTTTAAATTCATGCCCCCATTTTTTTACACATTTATGAAATAGGAATCATTTGCAGTCAAAATCATATGAGGTAAAAACTGTATACTATGCATTGTTTACGAGATAAACGGCATCTGAGGTATCGAAGAAGTGAACAGAGAGAAGCAGAGAACCGAGCTACGTGGAGGCCCCGATAATCGCAGGAAACGGCAAGTCAACGCAGTGATACTTTCTGATTTGTTTTGCGACGTAGTTCGATCATTTTTGCGTGAGATCGACACGTTTCCCGTCTTGTTCTATATCTCGTGTGTGCCGAGGCGTTCCGCGCCTCGAGCCGTTAGCTCGCGCCTAGGTTGAAGGTGCTTTGAGCAATTGGGCAGTTTCCCGTCAGCTAAAGATTCGTAAGTCTTCCTCGGAGGAGTCGCGGAAGTGACGAGTACAGTCGTTTTCGGTATTCTCGCGTATTTCGTTTTGAACACTGTCTCGCGGATAATATCGCACCGCATAGGCTCGACACCGACCTCCTGTCCTCGCGGACACGCGAGCTCGCGTATGGTGCGTCGAGTACGTCGAAATCCGTTTCGTTCCGGGAACTATCGCGACAGTGAAATTGTGATCGCTCCGTCCATCTGCATTCCGCGAAATCTCACCCCGCCGCACAGTGCGCACAAATCTGGCATATTTCACTACAAGTGTATATCATGATGTACGATAAATTCCTTTGGCAAAATTGCATATTATTTTTATGCATAAACATTTTTAATTTTTTTCCATTTATTAATTTTATTGTTAAATTTCATTTTTTGTGAATAATTACCATTACTTCTACATTAGTAACCAAATTTAGATCTTTGTACAAAAATTTGCCATATGCCACACTGTCTAGAGTGCCAAAAATCGAATAATATTACGTTAATTGTAGACCAGTATTGCAATAATAATTCTGTACAATGGAAAGTGCTCACCAAGGTATATGCAATCTTTTTACATTTAATAGAATATTTTTATTTTTTGTATAAATTTTTAACGGTGACTTTATTTATTACTTGCATATAAAACTTCGAATTAACATATAACAAAAGCGGCAGAATATATCCTGAGATTCTTACATATTCGGACATATTACTTGTTATAGTTTAAGATTCTTATAGTTTTGTTTGCAACTAACTGCTAGATTTAATTTTATAAACTTTTTAAGAAGTTCCCATACCTTTCCTGTAGGATCTATTGTGGAAAATTTGTCAATTTCTTTTTAAATTTATTAGTTGTATTGTTAAATTTCATTTTCTGCGAATAATTAACAATACATATACATGCGTAAACAAATTTCGATTTTTGTCCGCCACAGTCACAGTGCGGAATTTCCTGAACAAATGCAACATTCGTGTATAGCATGATATGAAATCCATTTCTTTTGCAAAAAATGCGCATTACGATGGAAATTGTTATTAATAATCATATAATAATCATTTTATGCATACTACGATTTTGCAATAATTATACATCAATCGTTTTTATGTATTCTTAATTTATTTTTAATATACGTTGAAAAAGTAATAACTATTGGAAAAGTAATAAGAATGTAAGGATAGGTCGAGATTGTTTGGAAGAACGTGCATGGGGATCACATTCAAGTACTGACGATACTACTTTTATAATTTGTATAAGTTTATTATTATTAATTTTTCATATGGTTCCTTTCAAAAATTCTTACTTTCTTGTTAAATTTATTAATTATATTGGTAAATTTCATTTTCTATATATACATGGTGGTCCGTTTAACCTCTTCCCGTGTCATTTAATTATTTCAAGCTCATGTTATTATACATATCTGGATGTAGTTTTCGATCAGTTACACGATGCAATAAAAAAAATGTAGTTATGTATCAAAAAACATCGATGACCTTGATAACTCCGAAAAAATGATTTTCGGAAGAAAATATTCGTGCCAGATATAGATATATAGATATATATGTATACAAAAATCAATAATGAATGTTAGCCGACGTGACGGGCACGTCGTTTATTTGTTTATTTGTTTATTTGTTTCCTAGGCGTTTTTGAACAGAAGCATCTCGGTGCGACGCATTTTTTTTTTCTTATAATGATTCACTCTCAGTTCGAATCCGGCAGCACACGGGAGAACACTGATAAAATAAAGTATTTGAATTTTATTCACGAGTATACCTGCTTCCCAAAACCAACACCAGATATTTGGTCCACTGACACCGTGAACGTTACGTAACAAATATTTTTTGCATCATAATAACTTGAAGAGATATTTAGGTGGCCTTACTTAAACGGACTACCCTGTATATATATGCAGGGTGTCCCACATAAATGGGAACACCTAAATATCTTTCGTATCTACAGTTCTATCAGAAAACTTCAGAGGACAAAGTGACACTATTGCACGGGGCAATTGTAATGGTGAAGAAAAACATTTTTTATGTCGTGTTTTTCAATGAAATTTCAAGGTCACCGATGTTTTTTTGTTTTTAAAGGAATAGTATTTTTTTTACGATAGCATGATAGAAAATAAAAAACTGAATTTAGTGGATACCACCTTTTTGACCTTGAAATGACCTTGAGCAAGAATAATCATGGTGAAGCCGATGAAATGTGGAAGTTTAAACCTTACGCGTTTCAGCAAAGATTTACATATCACAATTTACATATTTTACATATCATAATAAATGTTCGAAATAGTTTTCATAGTAAACAGCGTATGTTTATGTTAGAGTATGTATCATTGAGATCGTTAACAGAAGGTTAATCGGTTAGAATAAGTACGTTGTTCCTTCTGCATTATTCGAGTTCGAAACGTGAAAGTGATAACAATGCGTTATACTGTACAGGAACGAATCGATGTGGTTTTCACTTATGGCGAAAGCCACCAATCTTTGAGGCAAGCAGTACGTTTGTATCGTGAAAAATTTGTGAATCGTATTTGTCCTTCGTTACACGCATTTTCCGTCGTGGTAAAACAATTTAAAAACACCGATAGTGTAAGTTCTAAAAATCGTAATAAACAAAGAATTGTAACTCACGAAGAAAATAGAATTAATATCCTAGCTGCAGTATCTAATGATCCACATGTAAGTTTGCGACAACTCGAACAAGAGTCCGGTATTAGCAGTACTATTTCACGAATACTGCAAATAGAAAAGTTTCACCCATATCACTTGAGTTTACATCAGGAATTGTCTGCCACCGACTATATTAATCGTGTCCGGTTCTGCCAGTGGGCACAATATCAATTAGAAGTGGACAAAGGTCAACCCGACGTAAACAACGCGCAATCTTTGCTGAAACACGTAAGTTTTAAACTTGCACATTTCATCCGCTTCAACATGATTATTCTTGCTCAAGGTCATTTCAAGGTCAAAAAGGTGGTATCCACTAAATTCAGTTTTTTATTGTCTATCATGCTACCGTAAAAAAATATACATACTATTCCATTAAAAAAAACATCGGTGACCTTGAAATTTCATTGAAAAACACGACATAAAAATTGTTTTCTTCACCATTATATTGCCTCCTGCAATAGTATCACTTTGTCCTCTGAAGTTTTCTGATAGGACTGCAAATACGAAAGATATTTAGGTGTTCCCATTTATGTTGGACACCCTGTATACTTTAGTACCAAAATTTAGACAAGTACCGAATATTTGGCCATTTGTCCGCACAGTGTGACGAGATCATTGTAACGTATCGAATTACCGTACGAGTGCGGAGTTTCATCTCACGACAACCACGCGCTGCGAAATTCCACCGATTCGCCAATCTTGTACGAGGAGCGCGGGCTCTCGGGTACGGTCACGTGGCCGTGTGCTTTGTACGCTTTTGCCTTCAATTAAAGAACTAGAGCCAGCATCGTGAATCTTTGTTTCGACCTGCGAGATCCGCCATGCCGTGAGGGCTGTTCCCGTTATTCCCGTGTCCGAACCTCGGATCCGTTCGCGTGTCTCCGTTACCGTCTCGCGATACTCGAAGGAGCGACCTTCGTCCTCGGTTTCTCCCGGGGGCGGGAAATCATCGCGTTTCGCGTGGCATCCTTCCGGTGCCTGTCGCCCGAGCAGCAGGCTCTCTTTTTCGTGTCGAACCTTCGAGGACGCGCTTGTACGGCTGTGCGCAGTCCGATCTCAGGGCCTGTAAAATCCCGGAGTTGTTCGATTTGACAAAGGGAATATAGTATACAGGCTGTCGCAAAATCGTGTACTTCCTTGAAAAGGATAATTTCTGAGGTTATTTGAAGTAACTTTTTCTTTGCGAAAATATTCTCCGCGGCTTTGTTAAGGAGTTACTCGCGAAAAACACGGACCAATCAGAACACGGCTACAGCGGACGGATTCTGAATCGGCCAATGTCAATGCCGCGCCGACCTGTTGCCGCGCTCCGATTGGTTCGTGTTTTTCATTAATAATTCTTGAACGAAGTCACGGAGAATATTTTCGTAAAGGAAAAAGTTACTTCAAGTGACCTCAGGAATTAGCCATTTCAAGGAAGTACAACATTTTTGGGACACCCTGTATATAACCGCAGCGTGATTTATAAAAAAATAATATTTGTTCAATATTTCTATTGCATGTATTATGATTTGTGTCTTGTCGTACACGACCTTCCTTAACAGAGTATCGTAAGAAACTAATATATCCGTAAAGATTTGGACCACGGAGAAAAAAAAGGCCGCTTTGAGACTGTTTTTCTAATTGGAATGACACCAAACCCGATATACTTATGACCATAATTAAAGTATCGGGCGTGAAAGAGGACGGCGAATAGAAGAGAAAGAGAAGTAGAGAGTCGAAGCGTCGAACCTCAGTCCCTCTTTCTTTTTCAATCGCTACCCTTCTCTAAATTCAAAAAAGAAGGATAATGTGAAGTCGCCAGTGGTGGGGGAACCTGAGTGAAGGTCGTAAAGCGACGGCGCACAGTGGGCAATTTGGACAAAATCGGATTCAAAATCAAGGAATTTTCGATAGGAATGAGGTAGAGCGATGAAATTTTTTTTAAATGAAAGCCGCAACTTTGTAGAATATGGGAAAAATAGAGAGATTGTGGTACGAACGTTTTTTAACCTCGAGAAAATTCGTTAAACGCGCACAAATTCAAGAAAATTTTAGTTTTTCCAATACCACGTGCGGAAAAAAATTTTTTTTAACATGCTATACATCATTTCCCATAGATCTTTTCACGCTGGTTTCAAATCTGGTCTCAAAATTTGCCTACGACCTGAGGATTTTGCAAAAAATAGATTTTTCTGACAAAAACTAATGAAGTCATTTTTTCGTTGAAATGATGGGATGGTAATAATCTCTCTATTTTTCCCATATTCTACAAAGTTGCAGCTTTCATTTAAAAAAGATTTCATCGCTCTACCTCATTCCTATCGAAAGTTCCTTGATTTTGAATCCGATTTTGTCCAAATTGCCCACTGTGCGGCGGGCCAGGCCTGCTACAAAGAATGTAGCACATGTACTAGAACTGTTGCTCTACAAATCCGGCGCGGCACGACGTTACGATAGTTACGAAGACACTGCTGTATTTACTTTGTTGCTACAAAAACAAAAAAGGTTCAATACAGGTATCCACGTCTGCATATATAGATAATTTCCATCATAAGGAACAGTTAACTAACAAATCTCAAATATCTAACGATAATTCTGCTCCACACCATACACACAGTGTCCAGATAATTGCAGTGTACCAACCTAATCCTGTGTCATTGCTCCGGTCCCTCCCATTTCTAATAATTTTCTATACATAATTTGATTATTTTATTGCAATATTATTCTTAAATGTAAGATTCCATTGCGTATATACATAAAAAATTGTCGAAACCTGTTGGCAATATACAGTGTCTACTCGTTAATTGTCCAAAACACGAGTCTGGCCAGGGACAATTATCGGCTAGAAGAAGCTATTCTTTGAACCACAGCTGAACATAGAAAAGGACAGCGAAGCTCGAGAGGCCTCAGTCGCCTCTCGACTGAGGTAGTGTAGAGACTGTAAGAGTGTAGAGACCACTACTAATACAATAGCGAAATTTTTTATTATTATCTTTTTATGCGACTTTCACCAACATAGTCGTGGCATTTTTTTAACGAAAATTATACCAAATATGGTATCATTTCAATGCTATCTACTTGTGTAATGAACGAAGAAAGTTTCGGACGCAAAGAAGGACAGCGTATGCAAAAGAAAGAGACCCACAGAGTCGAAGCGTTTGAGAAAGATACAAGACTAAAGATAAAACGATACCAAACACGATATAATTCAGGTCATATTTACATTAATTATTCCGTTAATATAATTATAATGGGAAGTAAATTTCATCACACAAGTAAATATCGTCGGAATTATATCGTATTTGGTACCATTTTCATTAGACAAAAACCACGAATATGTTGGTAAAAGTCCCATAAGAAAATACTTAAAAATAAAGAAGCTTTGTTATCGGATTAGTAGTGGTCTCCTGGTCTCACACCGATATACCCAACCCGTGTTATGTTTACACTCCTCGGCGTTCGAGGCGTCTCGAGCTTCGCGGCCCCTCACGGGATATACCCCGCGGTAGTAGGGATATTTCCGCGACGTTTATCAGTCAGGCATTTGCGACATATATAGAGAAATCACTGTACCAACAGAAGAAAAAAATGACAGGAAATGGCATTGCCACTATTTTGCGATTTTTGCGAGTGGCACATCTGGTGTAATCATCGTCGTAATTTTGAAATTACCGCAGTGGAAAAGATAGTTTATAGAAGAATGATTTGAACAAGCACTTTGCGTACAAATAAAATTGTGTTAAAAGCTGTCAGCTATGATATGTATAATTGTATTTTTTTCATAATATCGAAACTAATACAACGATGAGATGAATCAACGGTACTCATAAGTTATTCCAATCTGTTTGAAATCATAAACATTGAATAGAAAGTGAAATTGATCGAACGTTGAATGGTATATAAATAATTTTAAACGTTATGACGTTTGGGTCATTCCATACCAAATCGATCAGTTTTTGACGTCGCGTAGGGAGGGCTTAAGTCATCATTTTGCCGGTTTAAAATTTGTTTAAAAATTACAGGCCTTCGAAGTTTGCAATTTTTGCCCATTTTGGCGAAAATGAGCTTCATTTACGAATTTTTATTTCAAGGATTATTTGTCTGATCGTGCTAAATCTTTTTTTTTTTTCTTTTTGATTGGGTCAAAAAGGATTGGGCTATTTAAAATAACTTTTTGAACCTCGATAATTAACTTTATAATGTCGAAAAATGTGAACGAATTATTTTCTTTGCGTTTCTTTTCCATGAGAGGCTTTTCAAATTTTAAAAAAATATGATCAGATTCCTTAAAGTTTTCCCATCAAAATGGGCCCTTCAAAAAGGCGGAGACTTGAAAATTGACGTCACAACGAGCGGGGGAGGACGCGGTATACCCCCGTTTCAGGTAGGCGAGTCGTGCGCTTCGCTATTATGGTAGGTTGCCTATACCGCTAGTCTCAAAGCAATACCAGCAGACCTCGTATACGACTAAATGACCCTATTTATACCTTGAGAACTACATTAGTAACCTTGGTCAACGACAGCTTTTTAATCATAACTTCATTTATAGATGTTGATGTCTATACTAATTGAATATGTTCTACAAAAAAAGGTATCATTGCTCGATGGAAACCGTAAGAAGGTAGTGGTTTTCTTCCATCGGGAGGGGATAAGAACGGGTTGTGGCCAGAAGAATGCATAGGATCATTGTGTGTGGTGGACTTAGGGATTATGGGAAAAAATATAATGGAAACTATTTCATTACACTAAAAACAGAGCCATCATTATCGCACCAGCACATATAGTACTCCTTTATTTAATAATAGCGTAAAGCTATGAAAACTTCTAGTGCCTGTAATTGGTAATACTGTTGCACAGCGAACTTGTAAACAATCGCATGCTCATTGTATTCATTTTGGGTTACGTAATTATATGTCATGTTTGAAAAAGATGCTTCTGTCTATTCAAATAAATTTTTAGTGGTGAGAATTTGATTTTCGGTCTTTTAACGATTCCTCCAATACCGTCATGTGGTCCCTAACCATGAGCTGTTGGAAAAAATGGCATTCAGCAGGAAAACCGAAATCGTTAAAATGATCAGGTAATTTAATGAAATTCTTTTTGTTTTTATATTGCGCAGCTGCTCCGTCAGAAAAATATACAGGGTGGCCCACATAACTCTGAACAGCTCAATATCTCGAAAACTATGCTGAAGGACTACTAGCAAAGGACTCAAGCGCGTATAATTCCATAACGCTATTTCCGAGCGCTTCAAGTACCTACAACTCGAAACTTCAAACGGTTATATCTCATCATGGAAGTATCTGACAAAAAAATGTTTCAGACAAAATTGACTTGTTTTTTCCTATAGAATCTAAATATGTAACATTTTATAGGAGGTTCCATTTAAAATTATAAAGATACCTCCCCTCCCCCGTTAAAAGGGAAGGGAGGCCACTTCACGTTTATGTAGTCAGAAAGGCCCTTCAGTTCCATGCAATTTAAGACTAAGAACTTTAAAATCGATGGCATAGTTTTCGAGATATTGAGCTGTTCAGAGTTATGTGGGCCACCCTGTATAATCTTTTTTTCATTTAACATTTACGCAAACTTCAAAATGCATGGTTCCAACATGATGGTGCTCCAGCTCATTATGCTTTAATAGTAAGAAGACATCTAAATGATATTTTTCCAAATCGATGGATCGGACATGGTGGACCAGTAAACTGGCCGGCAAGGTCACGCCTTTAGATTACTTTTTATGGGACACGTAAAAGATATTGTTTATGAAAAACGAGCAACGACACGAGAGGCCATGAAACAAAGAATTATCGATGCATGTGTCGCAATACGAAAATAAACGATTAGACTTGCGATCAACCGCTCATTTCGCAACAGGCTACCACAATGCATAAGAGCTGAACGTGAACATTTTGAACGTGAAATGTGAAACACACTAGTAAGATATCGATTCTTGTCTGTTTTAAAAGTTGTTCATTTTTGCAACCTTGGATTATATTACCTCAAGGTCATTTCAAACACGTATGCTGGACTTGTTTATTTCTATACTTTCAAAATATCAAAACAAAAATATGGCATTCCATTTAAAAAATACGAAGTGACCTTAAAATAACCTTGGAAAAAAACAAAAATAACAATTTTTGTCACGGTGACATTTTACATGAAAAATGATGACAAAAGGGATCCGTTCTGCTTAACCGACAATGTTTACATCGACACTACTTCACCGATATTCTGTTTTCATTGACATGGTGATTTCATTGACAACGGTTCTCATTGACATTCTGATGCCATCGACATTAGTTTTCGTGGACTCATTATTGTCACCGACATTTCGATTTTGACTCACTAGCAAAATAATATCGCAGTTTGCAAAATTTGTCCACGAGTCGTTTACGAAAGAAACGCGAATCGAATCGGTGACAATAAAGTGTCGATGAAGACTGATGTCAGTGAAATCAGAATGTCAGTAAAAACAGAATGTCTATGAAAACTAATGTCGGTGACATCAGAATGTCAATGAAAACCGATCTCGGTGAAATCACAATATCAATGAAAACGGAATGTCGGTGAAAACATACAGCGGTGAAGTAAGTCGAGAAAATCATTGTCGGCGGAGTGGAACGCACCCGATAAAAGTTTCTCTATATCTTTGCCCTGTCACGTACCGGTCAGGAGTTATATCAAACGGCACTTACCATGGGACACCCTGTATATAAAAATGTTTTATGCCAAAATAAGTTGTTGATTACGTTTAAGTGCAAAAGACATTAGTTATTTGTTAGGTGGCATATGCAAGTATCATATCGGCAGAGAAATGGCAGAAATAGCAAAGAATATTGTTATTGGACAACTGTACACTCAAATCACGAAACCACGTCGTAGAGTCATTAAAACGTCGGACCTACTTTCCGTTAAAACTACGATGAACTTAGAATTAGTAAACACGAATGAAATAATGTATTCCCGTCAATGTTTTAAAGCGTCAAAAGTTGTATTAGATTATTACAGCGGTCTTCAAACTGTGTCCCACAAAAACCCTGGTATTTTGCAAATCGAAGCCAGAATTTCGAAAAATTTTCGAAGGAAAAACCAGAACACCTAATATTTAAATTAGTCAATTCAAAAACATTTCTTTTGGTAAGAATTTCTTTTTCTAAAAAATGAATAATTTTAAGTATTTTACAAGTCGACGAAATTTGAAGATCACTGGACTATTGTAATGAATGAAACGTATGAGAAAATAGAATGACTATTATGACCGTTAGATCTTAATTTGATTGAATGCAAGAAGGGGATACACAAGTTTTCTAAACAAAAATATATGCATTGAAAAACTTACAATTAGTTGTCAATCACATCTTGAAATGACTACAAGCTGTAATAAAAAAAGGAGAACACAAATAAATCTATTCTTAATATTTAAAATCAGTAACTATTGTATATAAAAAACCAAAAAGAAATTACAATAAAAATTTTCGTTATCAAAACTCTTCTTTCCATTACATTCTTTTAATGGAATATGTTAATTCCTCTTCATAATCACGTAACTATGTGTATACTAAGTTTTCGTACGTTTGGACGATTTAGATTAGGCTGCAAAAACTATACTCCGAGAAAGTTTCCGTATATTTCAAATGTAATAGACATAAAATAGTTTCAATTAGTTTAATTTTAATTTCCGTGATTTATACATTGTTTTCCTGTACACGAAAATGTTTAAAATTATTTGACATACTTACTGAATCAAGGAAATATAGTATTCATAGAGGAAATTATTTTTCTAAGCACCCCATGCCGAATAAATCGAGTATTAAGTTTTTTTCAAAACGAAAAGAATTTTTTTTGTATTTCTTTTTCTTCTTACGAAAAGGTCTGAAAACCTTCGAGTGACAATACTTACAACGGTATACCGTTACCGAAAAAATACAAATGATATCTCTTTGAAACTTCAATATGTTACCTACATTTCTCAAAATTCGTGTTGCTTTTTATATTTCACAACGATGATTTTTAATTGGAAAATTAAATTCATAGTGCGATTAAATTTGAAAGATACTAAAAACTAATATTGTAATTCTATGATTCCTTAGAGATAACCTTCCATTCGGGATACAGGATTGAAACACGATATAATAAAGAACAAACGAGACAAACCTATGCGTATGCAATCTTATTGTTAGTATAAAAGTAAGGTTAGGATTTGAGATTTAGTTTGTCGTTAGAGGGCTCATTAATCGACCCATACATCGGAGAAACGCGAAAATCTGTTTCATTATTGCACACAGTAATAGAAAGGAACCAAAATGTTGTTTCAGTTACTCGATTATTTTAAATTAACAAAATATTTTCTTCAAATCGATTGTATTATACATTTTTTCGTTATATAAACGAGTTTTATGAACCCATAGTACATCTTTTTGGTTTTGGGATGCATCTTCTTTTTATTTTGCAGCTCCTCTTACACGGTATCCCTTAATCTTTTAAATAAGATCTGTGACGAAATCTCACCGTTTTGTCACCACATAAATTCAATAATTATTATTACTATTTTATAAGTGGTAATAATCTACACTTTCAGTTCGATTATGCTAATTGTTAATTAAATTACATTAAAAATTTTGTTTACTATGTAATTTATCGTATGTCAAAATAATGGAAGGGCACTGTACCGGGGGGGAGGGGGGGCTTAGTAATTGACACCCTACGCATTCTCAGATCTCGTAAATGTTGCGATCTATGGAATTTCAAAGGATTAGTCAGGTTTTTATTGCCGCCTTAGAGAGGAGAAAACGGTGAATTCACTACAATAATTTTTTAAGTTGCACCTACTGTGGTGGAACAAATCACTCGAGCAGTGACTGCTGTTTCAAACATTTTGAACCAAATTCTTCGACATCTCGAAATTCTACATCGTGTCGCTTCTGGCAAAGTTAATTTCTTAGACAAAGTAATTTCCGAAATTCCAATAATCCTAATGTAGGGAGTTGGCCGGCAGGATTAGAACTTTGAATCTCCGGTTGAAAAATATTAATTTGTCATTAATGTGGAGACTATACACGTAACTACAAACGCATATTTTTCAAACCGATAAATGTACAACTAAAATATAGCAAAATTAGTAGATTACCTTGGTTCAAACTTACAGGCTTATTTCAAAGACAAAATCCAGTAATCTAAATTTCAACCCAAAATCAATATCAAAATTTTGAAATGTTGCTGACTTGTCACAGATTTACCATATTTGAAATTCGGTTTAATAAATCATAAATAATGTAATGTACGTTTCAGATGTTCTTTATTTTTTACTCAAAATAATTTCATTTCGAACAGTTATTGTAAGTTCTTTGTCCTTTTTTATTCCTTGCGCGAATAAAAATGATTATAATGTTCTGAAAATTTATTTCTCGAAACAAAAAATCATTTATTAAATGAGATTTAGCAAATTTCAAAAAATACAAGATTTCTCAAAGAATTTTCTGAGGTGAACGTACATATATGTATGTATCTCCTTAACGATAACGAAATGAAAAAGGTACTATTTAACATATCGTTTGAAACAGTATTTATCTGTAAATACGAACATTGGAGACTATTTCGTTAGAATATTGCGAAAGATAGGAAAGTGATATCCGCTGGTAAATTATCTATTTTGCGTGTTGCTGATTTCTTGCAAGTCATCGGCAACGTGCTGCTTCCTGTTATCCTATCTCCCTTGCACCGGAGAATCTCGTTCACCCTCTTGGCTGAATAACTCGAACAGGGGACCTACCAATTAGCTGCGAATAATTACAGTCAGTGACAAAAGTTTACATATAGCTGCGTAGTGTCAAATGTTTGAAACGAGCAAACTAAGGTTTTGGATATTCTAGAGACATAGTTTCTGAAAAAGCGATTACGTTTCTACAATTATGTACGAAAAAATATAAATAAATTAAAAACAAGAACATTTGAAAGTATATAGGCTAAGGGACTCAATTACTGTCGGAGTACCAATTACTGTGCCTATATTAATTATACTTATTTTTAAAGCATAATGAATATTAATAAAGAGATATCTAATAGATATATATTAACTGATTTTAATGAAAAAAATTCAATATCTCTTTTAATCTTCGTTATGCTTTAAAAATAAGTGTAACAATATAGGAACAGTGATATGGCACTCCTACAGTAATTGGACCCCTTACCCTAAACCGTTACTATGAGTACATTGAAATGAATAACGTTTGTAATTAAGATAATGATGGTAAGTCATAACAACGAATTTTGTAAACTTCAATACCCCTGAACACTTGCATAGGTAGCCTTAGTTCGAAATATCGTCATCTTTTTCCGAATTTGTATACTTTTAACTATAAATTTAATCAATATCCCTGAAATATGCAAAATTACTTTTTTCTTATCGATATTTGATAAGTGTAGGTAGATTTTGGTGACCGGCTGTATGTGTCAATCATTTCCCTCAAAGATAATTAGTTTCTTCTAAGTTGTTTTTTGCTGTGAAGGATAATTTGTGTCAGGTTGTTATGTAGTTAGTATGTAAATAAATTATTCACACACTCCATTACACACTATATATCTGTATATTTGTATAAAATAACGAACATTGTCTATTGCCGCGAACGCGTGGGCACGACTCCCATAGATCCATAACTACATTAATATACAGGGTGTCTACCGTAACTCGAGCATCTAAAATATATCGCTTGTTTTCTATGATAGAAAAAAATTTCAGAGCAAAACATTAGTTGGTGCAGAGGAGCAAATATTATTATTATTCGTGCTTGTGTGCGTAGCTGCGTGTGCGTGTTCGCACGCACACGTATATGTGACGAAACATGAGAAAACTACAGATTTAATCGATAAATAGTAATAAGCTCGATAAGTGTAACACGCCGATTTTAATGAAAGTTATACAGGGTATAGTTTGTTGAAAAATATTTGACACGTATTTTTTTGATCTGCAATGATCCATATCTAGGGAATAAAAATAGTCCGAAAACCTTAATTTTCCTAACACAGTAGTTTTTCTCAATAGTTCGCTATACAGGGCTGTAGGGGCATATTTTTCCAAGACATGAAGTACCACTACCAATCGCTCTCGATACGTCGAACGTGGACCAATGTGTCTGCATTAAATGTAATTAATTAACAGTTTAAATAAAACATGTACATACCATAGAAAATATATGTATCATTTTTGATATGTCTTAAACGAACTATTGAGAGAGTCGCATTTCAAATACGAATGCGAGCATGATGGCTCAGTAGCGGGAGAAGCGTTCGGACGCGATGTAGGGGAAGGTCAACTATTGAGAGAGAGTACTGTATCTCGAGAACTAGAGGGTCTAGCACAATAATTTCTTTTTTTTTTTTAATTTGCGTGTTTTCCATCAAGGAATATAGTCATATAAAAAGATTTTAGAAAAAATTGTTTAATTTAACCCCTTAACTTGTAAGCTCGAGTTAATTCGAGCGCGCTGAACAGGCCAAACTGTGCACACTCGAAATAATTCGAGCGACGTTGTATTTTATGCTGCTATAATTTTTCACACTCGAATATAATCGAGAATTGAAGATAACAATGTGAAAGCAAAGAAAAAAAATCGTTTTATTGATATTTATCATTTACATGGGATTGTAAGCTATAACACTTATTTACTCAAGAATAAAATATACCCTTTTTCCATGGAACAAAAGCGCAGTATATCAAAATTCTCCACCAAAAATTAATTTTTTTGGCCGGTTTTAAAAAAAAACTGTGCGTTAAGGGGTTAAACAATATTTAAAAAATTCATCTTTTTCCGAAATCTTGTTATATGACTATATCGCTTGATCAGAAACACACAAATTAAAAAAAAAATCATTGTCCTACACCTTCTACTTTCCGAGATACAAATAGAGGTTTCACCGCCAACTATGAGGGCTAGTTTCACCCCCAACATATGCATCATTACACTTGGGTGATACCCCCCTGTCAGAGAAAAAGATGTTCATGAACAGGTCATGTCTCTCGCTCATACTTATCCAAAATAATAATAATGGGTTGACGTTATGTTACAAGCATTAGGTTTCAAGAATAAAATTATTCAGGACATTGCACAGCTATTCGGATTCCATTTAACTACGAAAGAAACGTATGGTGGAAATTGTGGCCCGCATGGTGTGTCCGCACGATGGGGGAATCGATTACACTGTCCAACACCAAAAAAATTTTGCAATACCTGTTGGGTGATTCTTATACACTTTGTCATCCTAAAACCGAATCTGAAAGTAGAATTGCTCCATCACGCAACGTTTTCGAAAAATTTTGGTTTTTGTAAAAATGCCCGATTTTGATACGAAACGACGTGTTACGCAAAAACTAAACACGCGAGAAAGTTCAAGTTTGAGTCAAGAGATAGAGGGGACTCTCCTCTACATATCTATATAGCCAATTATATTTTTATGTACTTCCTAATAGTTGTAAATGGTTGGTAAAGTTTGAAAATGTGCCGACGCGGGTACTTTGTACGCTCTATTTTTGTATTTATGTGAAAAATCCTTTATCTAGCAGGAATTTACTATACAGGACAATATTCTACAGACATTTCTGGTAAAGAAACCATTCAGGAAAAGTATTTGGTTCCCTTAATGTACGAGAAGGATCAGAAAATGTTAATTGACAGCGTGTGCGCGACGCGTTCGCGCCAGACGGCCATTGCAGCCTTTTCTCGACTCGCCAGGGCCGTCGCGATGCGTAGTCGACGTTGGTACCACTCAAGTATGCCTTTGCTGACTATGCTTAATTACATACATTTTTTTTTTGTCTTTTTGGGTGCCAATGATTACAAAAAATTATAAAAATACGAGTTATATTCACATTTCATTGTTCATTTCATTAAGCATTTCCACAATGAAATGTGAATATAACTCGTATTTTTATAATCTTTTGTAATGATTGGCACCCAAAAAGACAAAAAAAAATGTATTTAATTAAGCATAGTAAGCAAAGACATACTTGAGTGGTACCAACGTCGACTACGCATAGCGACGGCCCTGGCGAGTCGCGAAAAGGCTGCAATGGCCGTCTGGCGCGAACGCGTCGCGCACACGCTGTCAATTAACATTTTCTGATCCTTCTCGTACATTAAGGGAACCAAATACTTTTCGTGAATGGTTTCTTTACCAGAAATGTCTGTAGAATGCATTCCTGTATAGTAAATTCCTGCTAGATAAAGGATTTTTCACATAAATACAAAAATAGAGCGTACAAAGTACCCGCGTCGGCACATTTTCAAACTTTAACAACCATTTACAACTATTAGGAAGTACATAAAAATATAATTGACTATATGAATATGTAGAGGAGAGTCCCCTCTATCTCTTGACTCAAATTTGAACTTTCTCGCGTGTTTAGTTTTTGCGTAACACGTCGTTTCGTATCAAAATCGGGCATTTTTACAAAAACCAAAATTTTTCGAAAACGTTGCGTGATGGAGCAATTCTACTTTCAGATTCGGTTTTAGGATGACAAAGTGTATAAGAATCACCCAACAGGTATTGCAAAACTCGAAAAAAGTTTAATTTCGTTGGACAGTGTTATTGATCGAGACGATCGAAAAATCCTAATCTGTAAGAGCATGGCGCGCGGCGCATGACGCATGACGAACGAAGATGCGTCCGGTCACGATATAGTTTATATTATTATACTTTGTATATCAAATATATATATATATATATATATATATATTGTTAATATTAAACAGTGCTTCCAATCTTTTATAGACCCATAAATGAAAGCAGAGCGCGGTTCCGTACAAATGAGGAAATAAAGTAAGAAAAAGAAAAATAAGGTTAGTAGAAGCACGTGGCAAGTGCCGGCATTGTTCGAAAAATAGGCAAGATGGAAAATAGATTGAACCGAAAAAATGGACGGTACGACGCTACCACTGAGCAAAATAGAACCGTTAACAAATGCAAATTATCGATACGAGTCTGATACAGAGCTCCGCTCTTTGTATTAGACTTTTCGTTGTCGCCATAATTAGGGCGTCTCAGTTTATATTATTACATGCAGTTGTTATGAGATTCCGAAGTTCTTGAACATTATTGACTTTTCTGTCGTATACAACGGATTGCAGATATCCCCAAAGATAAGGTAGTCGTAGATGGTGGATCGCAATTCGAACATCTAATGTAATTTGCTTTATTTTGTAAGAAATAATTTTTTATTAAAGTTACGCTTGCACAAAATTTTCGAGTTTGACGTCATTTCAAGATCATAGTATAATACACTGTTGAATTCGTCTCGGCGTCAGCAACAATCCTATGATGTCCAAACATGTAGTGCCATTTAAAAAAAGTCAAGGTGACCTTTACTTTTTTACGTAAAAAGCATTTTTTTAGATTTAAGAATATGCGAACATGTAGCTCGCCAAGTACTGACAAACTTTTGTCTAGAACATTCTTTAATTGCGCTATCGGAAACGCCTGAAAAATGGTGACATAACTTAACGGGGGTAATGTAGGGGGCTGTAGAAGAAGAAAGTACGATAGTTGATAACGAAATCCACGAGGTAGAGCAGATTAATGGAAACAATAGAGAATAACAGAGAAATGATAGGATAGAGGATGGAGAGAGTGAATCGGAAAGAGAAGAAAATAAAGAGAGTAAAATACGTGAACGTAAGCCAGGGAGGACAAACCAAGACATTCGAAAGGAACACGAGAAACAGTTAGTAGAAAAAGGGAGACGTTTGAGAGAAGAGAGAGCAAGCGATCTGGAATAATACAAAAAAGAAACGAGCAGGTGAATTTTATCAATACACAAGGCACACGATTGCCGAACAATTATGCGGAAGCGATAAGATCAAAAGAATCGGAGAATTGGGAAGAGGTCATGACACAGGAGCTGAACACGATGAAAGGGCATGGTGTGTGGAAACTAACACAACGACAAGGGGGAATGAAAACGATAAAAAGTAGATGGGTATATAGTAAGAAACAGACACTAGAAGGCGAGGTAAAATACAAGGCAAGGTTAGTATCTGTAGGGTGTAACCAAAAACTAGGAATAAACTATGAGGAATCGTTTGGTCCTGTCATACGATTAGAAACTACAAGAATAATGTTAACATTAGCAGCGATTTACAAAATGAAGATCAAACAATTTGATGTGAAATCGGTATATCTTTATGGAAACTTAAAGGAGAGACTATATACAGTGGCTCACGAAAGTATTCGAACGCTTACGTTTACAAATTTTAATGAATAAAATAAGATGTACTAAACTAATCTGTATAGAACAATTTGGTATCTGTAGTGAGGGGGAAATCTCAAGGTTATGTCAGTAAAATTTGAAAAGGATTCGACAGCGTGGGCAGAAGTTATGATATATTTATTAGAAACACGCGTAATAAGTGACTCACAAAGGTATTCGAACGCTGTAACGCTGTTGATATGTTTTCATCTTTCTTAGAAAGGAATGTACACATTACTACTAAATGAAAACATTGGTACGTTCAGTTGATTTTAAGGCATCGTTTCCGTAACAGCAACGTAGAACTGTGCACAGTAGTTGTTAAAATGAAGACTAAAAAATCAAAAACACAAAAGTGTGAAAGAGAAATGATACTTCGATTGCCTAAGGATGGAAAATCATATAACGAGATTGCAGAAATTATAAACAGAAGTAAGTCTACGATACATTATATTATTAAAAAATCAAAAAATGAAGGAACAATTGCGAACAACGCTCGATCAGGTCGACCAAAGAAAATAACTGAAAGAGAACAGAAAATTATCATTCGCGAAATAAAAAAAGATCCTCCTATATCCGCTCCTAAACTCACAAATATGGTAGCTGATATGGTTCATAAAGAAGTTTTCATAGGACTGTACCACGAACGAAGCCATATATTAATGCGGTAAATCGAAAAAAAGACTGGCCTTTGCAAAAGCATATCTCAATAAAGATCTTTTTTCCTGGGATAAAATCGTCTTTTCGGATGAGTCTAAATTTAACATCTTTGCCTCAGATGGTCAAAATTATGTTTGGAGAAAACCAAATACCGAATTGGAAATTAAAAATTTACACCAAACAGTGTAACACGGAGGTGGATCGGTCATGGTGTGGGGGTGCATGGCAGCAAGTGGCAGCGGAAATTTGGTATTCATTGATGGAATACTCGATAAATATAAGTATTTAAATATTTTAAGGAACAACCTTAAAGAAAGTGCCCGCAAATTAGGATTGTTGGAAGACTTCCACTTCCAACAAGATAACAATCCCAAGCATACTGCAGGAATTGTGAAAGAATGGATCATATATAACACACCACATATGTTAACTACTCCACCGCAAAGTCCAGACAAAAATCCAATTGAAAATTTATGGGCTGAAATCGGAAAAAGATTAAATAAATATCAAATAACTTGAAAGGAGGTATTGAAACAAAAAATCATAGAAGTATGGAATTCCATTGAGTGTACTCTTACAAAATCATTGGTTTATAGTACGGAACGTCGATTGAGACACATCGTTACTGCTAAAGGTGGTCCAACAAAATATTAACATTAAATACTGTAATAATATATGTAGCGTTCGAATACTTTTGTGAGTCACTTATTATGCGTGTTTCTAATAAATATATCATAACTTCTGCCTACGTTGTTGAATCCTTTTCAAATTTTACTGACATAATCTTGAGACTTCCCCCTTACTATACATACCAAATTGTTCTATACAGATTAGTTTAGTACATCTTATTTTATTCATTAAAATGTGTAAACTTAAGCGTTCGAATACTTTCGTGAGCCACTGTATAGAGCAACCACCAGGGTTTGCAAAAGTTAGTCCTAAGGTATGCGAGATAGAGAAAACCATATATGGTCTGTCCCAATCAGGCTATTATTGGAACGAAAAATTGCATAGCACATTAACATCATTAGGATTAACACGAGTAGAAGATAAACCATGTGCCTGTAAATTAAAGAAAGGACAGCTGATCATAGGTATATATGTAGATGACTTTCTCGTCATAGGATCAGATGACACAATAATTGAAAAGACAATGACAAAGGGGGGGCAACACTTCCAATTAACTGAAGTAAAGGAGAAGAATTTTTTAAATATAAAGATTACCGAAAGCATCGATGGAATACAATTATCTCAAACATGATATATAGAAAAGGTTCTGAAGAAATATAATTTAGAAAATTGCAATCCTGTAAAAACACCGACATATCCAACACAGGATTTGGATAGATTTACCTAAAGTAGATAAGACCTAGTATCAAGAGTTACTAGGATCGCTCATGTATATTTCCATTGGGACGAGACCGGATATTTCTTACGCGATAAGCAGAATGTCACGTTATAACCAAGATCCAAGGACACTGCACTTAACGGGAGTAAAAAGAGTATATAGATATCTCAAGGGAACAAAGGATTACAAATTGAAATATGACCGAGGTGAGTTGCAATTGACAATAAGCACCGATGCTAGCTGGAGCGTCACAACGGATGCAAAATCATACGGAGCCTACGTTTTCAAAATAGGTAAGAACTTGGTGTTTTGGAAATGCCAGAAACAACAATTAGTGGCCTTATCTACGTGTGAGGCGGAATTATTGGCGATCTGTGAAGGCATAGGAGAAATTAAGTGGATCAAGACAATTCTGCAAGGGTTGGAAGTAGAACATTTATGTAAAAACCCAGTAGAAGCCAAAACGGACAGTAAGGCAGTTCTCGATTGGATAAGCAAGGAGAAAGTAACGAACAGGACGAAACATATCACTAGAAAGTGTTATTTCGTAAAGGATGAAGTAAAGGGAAATACACTCATGCTAAAGCATGTGAAATCGGAAGCAAATGAAGCTGCCCTATTGGCGAAAGGATTGACTGCGGAAAAGGTAATGAAAGGTATTAGAATGTTACAGTTAATACGCTGAGATCGTGCGTCCAAAAGGAAGAATTGTGGCCCGCATGGTGTGTTCGCACGATGGGGGAATCGATTACCGATCTAGACGCATGACGCATGACGAACGAAGACGCGTCCGGTCACGATATAGTTTATATTATTATACTTTGTACGCAAATATATATATATATATATATATATATATATATTATATATATTATATATATGTATATATTTTTCCGAAAGTATATAGTTAAAGTATAGAAAGTATTTATTTATATAGAAAGTATAAGTACTCCGAAAGTATTATAGTAGCAGAAAAGTTTTCCAAACAAAAGATGCATGGGACAACAGGGGCTGTAATATAGCGTTAATCTTTTTTTCCTAGGTGGAGTCGCTTCAGAGATGTGAACCTAGGTCACCTTTGTTTTTTTAAATGGAATGCTATGTATTGTTTCCTGTTTTCTGATAGCGGCTATTGAGACGAATCCAACGAGGTGCTACATTAAGGTCTTTGAAGGTCAGCAAAGGTCATTTATGATAAAAAAGGCGAAATAAACTTGCATTTACAGAAAGTGTTCAAAGCGATTGCCATTGGTATCAATACAATGCTGCAATCTCCTTGTCACGGATTGAGTAGTATTTCCTATCACTTCGGCACTTATCGAATCACATGTTGGAACAATTTATTGTACAAATGTATTTAATTGTACGGCATATAGGGTGAGAACCTTGAGGATACTTTCAGCATATTTACTAAACCTGGTAATGACAAATAAACACTTCAGGGCGATATCGCAGGACATCAACAATAAGAATGGTAAGATTGGTATCATCGAATCAAGCGATTGTAAACGATGTTGTATGTTTTCGAAGAACAAACCGATATGCTTCTCATTTACGATAACGACCCAAAGCACAAATCGCGTATTCTGCAAGAATTCTTATTATACACTTGCAAGAATGTCCTCACCCACCACCGCAATCGCCAGATTTGCATCCCATTGAAAATTTATGGGATGAATTAGATCGCCGAATTCGAACAACTCCCATAAACAATAAGAATGAACTAAAAAGACGTCTGCAAGAAGAATGGCTACGTATTGGGCAAGATTATTTAAAAAGAATAATTTGCAATATGCCAACGTGATTACGACACGTCATAAAACATATGGGATATCCAACAAAATATTAATTTATAAAAACAAGATTTATATAGTGTTACAAACTTAGTTTTGATAGTGTCCGAATATTTTTGTGACATGAAAATGAGCGTACTGTCCATTTTTCTTTTATTATTTATGTAATCACTTATCGTAAATAAATATCTCTTATGTTTTTGTTAACTACACACTGCATAGTAACACACGTGAAACCTCTTTTTGTTCTTATTGCATAAATTTCTGAAGTACGGACTATAATAGTCAAAACTATAGTGGTGTCCGGATATTTTCGTGACCGACTGTACCTTCGGAAAAGAGGTTACCTTTTTCCGAAGAAAAGTATAAATAGTGGCCACCCGAGACAGCGAGTCAGATTTTCACATGTACCCCGTCTACATCACCAACGAAATAAAGTGTATTAAGCAAAATTGACGCGCATCCTTCCACCGGTAATCCAAGGCAGTTACACACAAAAAAAGAGAACTGGAAATAAAACAACTTATTTGAACTTTAACGTCAATTTTCAAGAGAACGGTTAATTTTTGACCCATGGTTCCTTCAAGAAATTTGTTCTCCTCGATGAGTAGAACACGGTGCAATCATAAAAAAATTTGACCAGGGAAAAGTCGGTCAAGGCCAATTTTGCACCAAACTTTTTTATCAGATCTTCGCCGATCCTATGCTTTAGAATCACGCTGTAACGGTTTTCATACATAATTTCTGGACACCCTGTACATAGGTCGGGGATAAAAACCCGATCAAGCGTAACGAATTGGATAAGGTACTGGAAAATTCATTCAACTATTCCGGTTGCGAGGAATTTTGCTTTTCTACATTGTACTGTATCGACTGGCATGTACTAATCCGAACTCATCGAAGCCAGCTCGAGCGTGAACCGAATCAACGTACAGCACTTCGAGAGATACGGACTACGTCAGTTGATTAAGTTCGGTTCTACGAAATTGACACGTATACCTTTGATGTATTCAGATGTTTGATGTATTTATTATACGAAAAAAAAAATTATAGGAACATTTGGAATCTTTTGTAAACAATTTTAAATAGTTCCACGATATGAATAACGTCTTCACAATTTTTGTTACGCAAATACCTGTGAACAGTTACAAATTTATGTCAGCAGAGTTTTCTTGATCTAACTACAATGAGTCATAGCCATAATCGTAAACTGCATGTAAAAATATGATTTCTGTAGTAAAAAAAGTTTACGGACAATTTGGAAAAAGAAATATAATAAATATAGATATGTTGTAAATGTATCCACAATTATTGTATAAATGCCAAAACAAAGTAACCTCTTCAAGTTATCAAAAACAAGTTACTATAATTACTATAATTACTATAATAGTAATAGTTACTACTATAGTGTTATTACTGTAGTTACTATAATTCAGTCGAAAAGAAACATCTCACAGCTAAAATCGTACAGTAGACGTTTGCTTGGTGTTCCCCTACTATATTCCCCCAAAAGAAAAGAAAATTGCATTGTTTTAGCTTATTAATAAGCCTCGTGTAATGGTAAGATTAAAAAGAAAGAGAAGAAGTAGTAAAAATGAAGCAAATGACAGTAGAACATTAACAAATTGTAATAAAAAAATTTAAAAATGGTAAAAGTTATCGAGAGTGCTCCAAGACTGCCCTAAGTAAAAAGTTTAATGCATACAGTGAGAGGTGGATAGTCAGAAAAATTAGAAATGACCCAAAGCTTAATGCACCTACATATATTAACAAATGAGGTCGAAAATTATTAAATCATATAGTTGATCGTGAAACAGTAAGGAGAGTTTTTGTGAAAATATGATTATCATGGTCGTACGGCTAGAAATAAGCTACAATATAAGAAGGCTTGAATTTACTCGACAATGTTTAAACAAATATATTGATTCTTTGGAGGAGCTTATTTTTACTGACGAGAGAAAATTTAATCTCTTTTACTCTGACAGAAAATTTATTGTGTGTCGTAAGCCAAACGAACGATTTAAAAAACAAAATATAAATTCACAATTAAACAGGAAGGTGGATCAGTAACGGTACGGGGGTGTGTGTACAGAATATACTCGATATATACCCAAAACACAGGTCTGGCCAGGGACAATTATCGGATAGAAGTCCCATAAAAAATAATGAAAAATAAAGAAGTTTTGTTACTGAATTAATATGTAGTGGTCTCGCACCGATACACCCGATCCGTATTGTGTTTACACTCCTCGGCGACCGAGGCTTCTCGGCCTGACGGGGTGTACTCCGCGGTAGTGGGGATAGTTCTCGAGACAATTATCGACTAAATATTTCGGACAAATATTGAGTAGAGACTGTACTAGGGTGGACCTTATCTTTCAACTATGAAATTTTCTGCACGGCCCCTAAATTTCTATCGTTTCATGAAAAAATGACATACAGGGTGTCTCACCTAACTCGAGCATCTAAAATATCTCGCTTGTTTTTTATGATAGAAGAAAATGTCAGAGGAAACCGTTAGTCGGTTTAGTAGGGCAAATATTATGATAAGCAAAAAAAATGGGTTCAAGGTTATATTTTTTGAGATTTGAAGGTCATCGAAGTCTTTTGCCAACGACCTGTAATATTATGACCTTCACGTGACCTTGAATACGAAAAATTTATAAAATTAGGGCACTTTAAATAAATAGTGAAATAACGATGACATAATCCACCTAGGGTTTCAAGAAATGTTCTTAAATCTTGACCAATAACTGTAAACACGCTTACAATAAATTGTAACCACTGATACAAATTCTTCTCGTTTCGGTGACTCTAATCAGTACGTTTAAGAAATTCATCGGTTTTTATACGATTGTGGAAGATAACGTTACTTCTCTGAAACGATGGTATACAGTGATGCAGAAAAGATAGAAATGATTTTAGTTTATGGTGAGGCTCAAAGTGACTCGGTACAAGCATGCACCTCAACTGTACGCAGAAAGATACCCTGACAGAAATCATCCTTCTCGGCAAAGCTTTAACCGCATAGTTCAATTGTTTTGTAAAACAGGGAGTATTAAATCACCGAACAGAAAATGATCAAAGCCTGCTACCGGAGAAGATGCCGAATCTTTTGTATTGGCTACAGTCAATATTGATCCTACTATAAGTTGTCGAAAAATTGAGCGTTCTTTAGGGATTTCCAAAACGAGTGTGTCCTGAATATTGCAACGTCATAAATTTCATCCATGCCATATTTCCTTACATCAGAAGCTTCATGGCAACGACATGAGAACCGTGTTGCTTTTTGTACATAGGCAATGCAGCATATACCCGAAATAGCTTCGACAGTTGTACACTAGCGTCCGTGGAGTCTAAATGTACGGTGTGGAATCGTTGGTTATAACATATAAATTTTTAATACTCAAGGTCACGTGAAGGTCATAATATTACAAGTCGTTGGATTCGTCTTTACCTCGGCTATCATATAGCGATAATAAAAATATATCATTCCATTTAAAAAAACCTCGATGACCTTGAAGTCTCAAAAAATATAACCCTCACCAAAGTTTTTTGCCTATCATAATTTCTGCCCCTCTGCACCAACCAATGTTTTCCTCTGAAATTTTCTTCTATCATAAAAAACAAACGAAATATTTTAGAAGGTCGAGTTAAGTGAGACGCCTTGTACATAAAATTTTAGATCGATTGGACGTCGCGAAAACGTGACACATCGAATGCAAAGTTTCGAAATAGAACTAACTGTACGCTAAATGTAAACAGTACACTGAAAGTTCAAGTTGAATATTGTATATTTCCAAACATATCATAATTCCTCACATGCTTTCAAATACTTTACTTTGTACGAATTAAAATTATTCCACATTACTTGGCCTGTCTAATACCGGTGAGAACGATGCGTTCCAACTGTTAATTGTTAATACACTACTCAAAAAGTTAAAAGGATCACCTCTAGGAACCCGAAAAATTGGACCAATTTCAAGTGATCATAACTCGGGCAAAAATTATTGTATCGATATCGCTGAAAAATCATTTGAAAGCTTGAAGTCTCTACTTTTAGATGCTATTTTTCAAATTTTTAGCTACGTTGCTTTTTAATATAGTTATAGCGTCATAAAGAAGACTTTGACAGTTACAACAAATTTTGTTCGACTTCCAGATATCGCATGAGGAGAGATAATTTTTTTCGATAAATCGCGTTACCATCATTTGAAAGCGCCTTCTTTCCAGTACAAAAAACCTAGTTGTCGCATAATGCGATTTTTTTTTGTTCGAGTTATGCAACATTGAAGCGAAAATGGTCGTTTTAAGTTTAACTAGCTCTAAAATGCGAAAAAATCATCTAAAAAATCTACGACGATTTTTTTGCTTTCTAGAGCCAGTTAAAGTTAAAAAGACGATTTTTGTTTCAATGATGCATAACTCGAACAAAACAAAATCGCACCATGTTTGACGACTAGGTTTTTTGCACAAGAAAGTAAGCGCTTTCAAATGACGGTAACACGATTTGTCAGAAAAAATTAATACAACATTCAAAAATATAACAATTTTTGTCCGATTTATGATCATTTGAAATTGACCCAATTTCTCGGGTTCTTAGAGGTGATCCTTTAATTTTTTTGAGTAGTGTAGTTTGCGGTGTGGTTTTGAGTTGAATGTTTTAACATTCCTGTAATTAAGCGGTTTCGAGGATTCCGGTCTCAAATAAGTAAAATTAATTTTAAAAGTCACTCGACAACGCATCCGAAATAATACAGGTTGCGTCGTACAATTTGGAAGTGAAACAACCACGCGAAGGTTATCGAGAATTTCTTGAACTAGTAATTTTTTTAAATGAAACCGTCTCACAGTTTTCTTTTCGAGTACCAGGAGCATTTCATCATGCTCGATTAATGGCGAAGGCTATATACAGTCGATATATGTCCCAAATATTTAGCCGACAAGAGTCCCAGAACTATCCCCACTGCCGAGGGGTATATCTCGTGAGAGGCTAACAACCAAGGCATAGTAAAATAGTATCTTCCAGCCGATATATTTCCCTGGTCAGACCTGTGTTTTATACATATATGGAGTAGACACTGTATTCTTTAAAAATATTCTTGTTCAGAGATCAATTTACCTTATCAAAGGATGATGAAAATGGAATACGTCAGATTTTTATTTGTATCAGAAAATTGTATTTACAAGCATGGATCCAAGCTCAAAGACAAGACCATGAGATCTTAAGAAATCTATACGCGTATAGTGCCATCAATGACAATGTGCACTATGGAAATTTTGTAATCATTTGTGGTATCTAACACGCAAAACTGTAGCGCTAACCTTTTTTTACCCGAATATTCCCCATCATTAAAAAAAAAAACAAATGGTTGTAGCTTTAGATACCGTTAATTTATAATCGTGTAAAAAGATTAGTAGTTAATTCAAATAATGCAAATGAATACAGTGGAGCAACATTGCAGCCTGTATTTGTAAAAATGTTTTAAATTTTTTTAAAAGATTTTCAATTTCCCTAGATTTGATACATAAAGAACATTTAGAATTGCAAAGTGATCGCAGTTATAGCATAGGCATAACATACATAATTTAGCTGTAGTTAATGATTCGGCAGAACGAGGAGTCAAACTTATGCAAGAATTTAACGATATATTTACTATCGCGAAATGAAGAAGAGAAGCAATTTCTAAGGCAAACTGTATCAGACTTCAGAAAGCGTTATCCAGACGCAAAATAGATTATATTAATGAAAAATTTGTAAAATGTCTTTAGAATTGTTGCCTTGTATCTATTAAAAAGTATTTAAGCTCAACACCTTTATTTTCTTTTCTTCGTCCTAATATGGTGTAATACTCACCACATCCAATTCAAAATATTATGATCTGATTAAATATAACATACTTATGTCTAATATTAATTTCTCTACTTTTTAAATTAATATAAAAACAACGTAAAATCCAATATATATATATTTACTGTTGGACACTTATTATTGAAAATCGGGATACCAGGAACAAGCGTCAAGCAAAGCAGAACCATTTTAAAATTTGTTTACATCAGAAATAGGTAAGTTTTTGTATTCAATTTTCTTTATTAAGCATTTCCACAATGAAATGTGAATATAACTCGTATTTTTATAATTTTTTGTAATCATTGGCACCCAAAAAGACAAAAAAAAATGTATGTAATTAAGCATAGTCAGCAAAGGCATACTTGAGTGGTACCAACGTCGACTACGCATAGCGACGGCCCTGGCGAGTCGAGAAAAGGCTGCAATGACCGTCTGGCGCGAACGCGTCGCGCACAAGCTGTCAATTCATATTTTCTGAACCTTCTCGTATATTAAGGGAACCAAATACTTTTCGTGAATGGTTTCTTTACCAGAAATGTCTGTAGAATATTGTCCTGTATAGTAAATTCCTGCTAGATAAAGGATTTTTCACATAAATACAAAAATAGAGCGTACAAAGTACCCGCGTCGGCACATTTTCAAACTTTAACAACCATTTACAACTATTAGGAATTACATAAATATATAATTGACTATACGAATATGTAGAGGAGAGTCCCCTCTATCTCTTTGCTCAAATTTGAACTTTCTCGCGTGTTTAGTTTTTGCATAACACGTCATTTTTTATCAAAATCGTGCATTTTTACAAAAACCAATATTTTTCGAAAACGTTGCGTGATAGAGCAATTCTACTTTCGGATTTGGTTTTAGAATGACAAAGTGTATAAGAATTACCCAACAGGTATTGCAAAACTCGAAAAAAGTTTGATTTTGTTGTACAGTGTAATCGACGATACCCAACGTAGAGAAGTTTCTTGTTTAAATTTCATACTTAAATCGAATTTAAAATAACATTTTAGATTGTACGATTTGTAATAACTTTTTCTCGTTAACATATAAAGGTTCTTTTGTTTTGACATTTAAACACAATAAATATTTTTACTACAAGAAACATGCTTTTGTATGCAGTGTATGTATGATTTTGGCTGTGAGAACTGTGACTCTATGTTCAGTGAATCACAGTAATATTCGGACGTTTTTAGAAGGATGATAACTTTTCTAATATTAGACCATATACGACTTGGATTTTTTTTACAGAAGTTAGAACAATTAGTTTGCTACATAACGAAAGATAAAAGTTTTGAAAATATTGTAATTGATCGGAACTTATTTTATGTGTGCCTATATGTAGAAGAGTGTGAGAAACTTGAAGCTTATCCATTCGAAAAACATAGCTCATTTTCTCCTAAGATATTTTCGCATAATAGTGGGTGGGAAACTGAAGACCCATTTGCCCTCAAAGATGCTATAGATTGAAACATCTTTTAAAAAATTAGAAAATTGTTCTCGTTGCTGTATCCACCACAGATTTGAAGTTTGTGGCCTCCCCTTTGCAATAACCTTTTAGAAATTGTTTTACGACTTTTTTTCACTGTTTTATAAAACAAAAACGGGGCATACGTTCAGTTGTGTAACCTTTCACTGTGTAGACTATATTATTGTAAATTTGGCAGTACATCTTTTAAAGCACAATAAATCACAAGAAAAAATCAAATAGCTTTAAAGGATCTTTGTAAAGAGAATGCTGCTTCAATCTTCAAATCTAAGGCGGATTCAGTCATGAGAAAAATTTCTTAACATTATTACAGATCTTTCAATGTATAGACGTCAAACTGGCCTTACCAGGTCAAAAGTGCTTAAAATCTCTTAACTTTAAACACGCATAACTTTTGAATCTGCAGAAAAATCTGCATGATTATATAAAGAAAAGTTAAAAATCTCTGGGTTGCTAAGGTGAAGTTTATCCCTTATTTCCACAAAACATCCACGTTATAGCAAAACTCGAGATTTAAATAAAAATCTACAGTCTAGTTATAACATTATAGAAACTTCACAAATCTTTGCTTAAGTAATGTATGATAATTCCCATACAGAAGCGTGTAACTTTTATATCTTATATTATTCTTATGGAGCTCAAGATTAAATAAGAATTAGTATAACTCCCGGTTAAGTATCACTTTCAATCTTTAACCGTTTTTATGACGGGCGGCACTATTAAAACGTACCCCATATATTATCTTAATTAAATTTTGTATGGTCAGTTACAAAAGTCTCATACACCATTTAAAATGATGTAACTTTTTTAAAATCGGACCAAATGACTTGAATTTTTCAAGAACTTAGAAAATTGATTTAATCATTGCTTTAATCATTAATTTAATGTAACTAACAGTTTTAAACTACATGAAATGTACTTAGATACATTAAATAAATAAATAAAAAAATAGAGATACATTAAAAACTCCTTGTAATTGGACAACGAATAATATTTAAACTCGAAAAAAGCATGTGCGAATAAAAACTTTCGTTCTTCATTCCGGGTCTGTATTGTGCCAATACAATACAACAAAGACGGCTACTGCCGATACGGTTTCAAAAAATCAAAAGGTGAAGGTTACGTTGATCACGTTCCCCAATTTTGAAAGATTAGTCTACACCTACATATATTGACTACACCAATTTCGTATGAACCACTTACTTAGTGACAAGTGCACATTTGCTGTACAGAATTACAAGGTTAAAAACAGTAAGACCGGTTCTTACAAACAAATTACTAAGGCTTAAACGTATGGATGAAAAGTTAAATTCTTCAATTACGTCTTTACAATATAAGGTGTAACGTAATTGGGGCTGAGTTAACGAAGTTCTTAGTTAACGAAAGAATACGACGAAGACTGATGCAAGGGGAAATGCAACCATTTAGTATTGCTATCGAGCACATTGACAGCACTGCGCGACGGTGACGTATAGTTTTCTTTCGATATACAGTCGGTCACGAAAATATTCGGACACCACTATAGTTTTGACTATTATAGTCCGTACTTCAGAAAATGCAATAAGAACAAAAAGAGGTTTCACGTATGTTACTATGCAGTGTATAGTTAACAAAAACATAAGAGATATTTATTTACGATAAGTGATTACATAAATAATAAAAGAAAAATGAAAAGTACGATCGTTTTCATGTCACGAAAATATTCAGACACTTGCTATACTGCTCAAGTTTCCAGGTTCCAGGAACTGACTAAAACAATGTTTGTAAACATATCATTCATATTATGTACAGAGTATGTTAGAGATCGAATATTTGTCAGCTTTGCTCAAAATTTGTGCGAAATGGATCGGAAAAGTAAGAACACGTCGTTTGATATGCGACAATTAGTAATTTTTCATCGGGAAAAAGGGAAATCGATTCGCAAAATTGCAAATTTATTAAATATTAGTAAGAGCACGTTATGGGATATTGTGCGACGTTGCAAGAACGAAGATAGAATTGAATCTATCCCTCAAGGCGGACGCAAACCGATCCTCAATACTCGTGATAAACGCTCCATAATTAGGAGAATCAAATGTGATCCTCCGATAATTGCTCCAAAGTTAGCAGCTGAATTAAATAATAATCATGGAATATCAGTGCATCCGGAAAACATAAGAAGAGTGTTACGATCAGAGGGCTATAATGGAAGAATAGCTCGAAAAAAGCCGTATATTAACGCGAACAACAGGATGAAGAGACTGAATTTTGCACAAAACTATATTTCCAAGGTAAGTCAGTGGTGAGAAGACGTAATTTTCGCGGACGAGTCCAAATTCAATGTTTATGGAAGCGATGGAAGAATTAGAGTATGGCGGAAATCGAAAGAAGAATTAAATCCGAGATGTTTGCAGCCGACTGTGAAACACGGTGGTGGGTCTGTGATGGTGTGGGGCTGTATTTCGGCCCATGGAGTAGGCGAATTAGTTTTTATCGACGACATCCTCGATAAAAATATGTATCTGCACATTTTGTAAAACAATTTTAAAAAATGATAGCGACCCAAAGCACAAATCGCGTATTCTGCAAGAATTCTTATTATACACGTGCAAGAATGTCCTCACCCACCACCGCAATCGTCAGATTTGAATCCCATTGAAAATTTATGGGATGAATTAGATCGCCGAATTCGAACAACTCCCATAAACAATAAGGACGAACTAAAAAGACGTCTGCAAGAAGAATGGCTACGTATTGGGCAAGATTATTTAAAAAGAATAATTTGTAATATGCCAACACGATTACGGCACGTCATAAAACATATGGGACATCCAACAAAATATTAATTTATAAAAACAAGATTTATATATAGTGTTACAAACTTAGTTTTGATAGTATCCGAAGATTTTCGTGACATGAAAATGAGCGTACTGTCCACTTTTCTTTTATTATTTATGTAATCACTTATCGTAAATAAATATCTCTTATGTTTTTGTTAACTACACACTGCATAGTAACATACGCGAAACCTCTTTTTGTTCTTATTGCATACATTTCTGAAGTACGGACTATAATAGTCAAAACTATAGTGGTGTCCGAATATTTTCGTGACCGACTGTAAGTCGATGAGTCAGGGCGGCTTTCAACGTATTGCATACGGGGATACCTTTTCGCCTTGTCATTGTTCCTGAGTGGCCCGAGAGTTTATGGCAGTGTCGCCAGATCAAGACTTGTGTCCCCACTTTAACTTCCCCTTCTACCGCGCTGTTCATCACTCTTCCGCCGCGGCCCGGTCACGTGACGCGTTTCGTCTCTGTCGTGCAGTCTCCGCAGAGAGAGAGAGAGAGAGAGAGAGAGAGAGAGAGAGAGAGAGAGAGAGAGAGCGAGCGAGAAAGAGAGGGCAGAGAGAGGGTAACTTTTCCCCCTTAATTCGTGCTCCCTCCCCTCAACTGGCGACACTGGTTTATGCGTTTCATAAAGTTGTCCAGCAGACCATAAAGTGGTGCATCACATCTTTCGTTGGAAAAGAATGGAATATGGCATACTCTCTCGTTCTGGCACGAAGCGGTGTCGAGCGAACAACTTCAAAAGGAGAAGAGGGGATAGAGATCTTCTTGTTGCGAAAAAAACATCGTCGTCTTATATCGAAAGAAAACTGTACTCCTTTAGATTCGTAGTAGATAGTTCTGGCTCGTCTCTGATGATGGTTTACTCCCGTGAATAAATGCCTTGCTTCATACCGGTCGAACTCAAAAAAGTAGAAAGAGCCTCCCAGAGATCGGGGGGGGGGAGATAGACGGGTAATGCTCCGTTTGAAACAGGATCATCCCCTTTCGTTCTGTAGGTGGCCTACTACTACTTCTATTAACGGTACTACCAAAAATCGCAGAGACCATACACAGAAGAAGAGTATTACAGAAGTGGTCTATATTGTATCCTAAGTCGATATCAGAACACAAGACCACATACAGCATCACCGAATGAACTTTTTCAATTTTTGTACTTCGCATGCTCAAAAGATTAGGTGATAAATGATACTTGTACGCATATGGCGAGTAAACGGGTACTTAAAAAGAGAGCATAGGGACAGAAAAGAAAGGAGAGAATATAGCGAAGAGAGCACATACATAAACGCGCGCATGTGCGCGCCCGAAAATGTAGCTCACCCTTGCTCCGAGAAAGCGGGCCTCCAATAACTCCTGCTTCCTTGGGTCCAGGGTGGCCTGAAAATGCTCCATCTTGACGCCAGCGCCTGGAACAACAAGTCACAACCAATTAAATCTTATTCTATTCAACTTAAACATGTTCGCTATCAAAGAAAGCGTCCACGTGTTTCTTTTTGTTCGATAGGAAGTTCCAGTTTTGGCGAGAAGCGAATGCCTGCGAAAGTTGAGCAAAGGCCAGCAACGATGTCAATCAAATCAAATACGGAAGAAAAACATTGTGAACGATGCTGAATTGAGGAGCAAATCGATTAATATAGGTAAAACTTAGAACTCCTTTTCCACAATACGAAATTTGTTTCAGTTTGCAGGAACGTATTAGAAAAATCTGATTACGCTAGAATTGGAGTAATAGCGGCAATTGTCTCCATGTAAAGTCAACGGTCTCGGTACAGCGTTTACTTCATACATGTCTAAAACATGGGTCTAACCAGGGACACGTATCGCCCAGGAGATACTATTCTTCGATCTACATACGCCGAACGCAGAAAAGGACAACGAAGCTGGAGCCCCGAGGAGTGTAAACGTAATACGGGTCGGGTGTATCGGTGTGAGGCCACTACTAATCCAACAGCAAAACTTCTTTATTTTTCATTATTTTTTATGGGATTTCACCAATATATTCGTGGCATTTTTCTAACGAAAATAATACTCAATATGATATAATTCCGATAATATTTACTTGTGTAATGAACGATGAAAGTTGCCTCTGATTACAATTATATTAACGGAAAATTAGTGCAAGTATGATCTGAATGATATCGGAATTGGATAAGTGTCCTGTAGCTTGCCGAAGTCCAGGTATAAAAGAAATTGTTCAAAGTAACTTTGTAATCACAGATGCTAGACACTTTGCTTCAATATTAGAAATTAAAACAATATAAAAAATTAAACTGTTACAGCGAGTGATAGCGATGAAATCTATCGATACGACAGTCGCCCTAATGCGCCACGCGTAGTTTATGTGGTACGGGCCTGAGGTAGCTCGACAACTAACAATAAGACTGTCACGGAGCGAGACACCCGGCCGGGTCAAGGGGGCGCACAGTGGGCAATTTGGACGAAATCGGCTTCAAAATCAAAGACTTTCGATAGAAATGAGGTAGAGCGATGAAATTTTTTTTAAATTAAAGTTGAAACTTTGTAGAATATGGGAAAAATAGCGAGATTCTGGTGCGAACATTTTTTAACCTTGTGAAAATTCGTTAAACTTGCACAATTTCAAGAAAATTGTGGTTTTTCCAATACCACGCGCGGAAAAAAATTTTTTTTAACATGCTAACATCATTTCCCATAGATTTTGTCACGCTGATTTCAAATCTGGTCTCAAAATTTGTCTACGACCTCAGGATTTTGCAAAAAATAGATTTTTGTGACAAAAACTAATGAAGTCATTTTTACGTTATAATTAATATTATTTACTTTACCATTTGTCCACCACAGTCACAGTGCGGAATTTATATCACGACAGTATATCACGACATACAATCCATTTCTTTAGTAAAAAATTCGTATTAGGAGGGAAATTGTTATTAATAATCATATAATAATCATTTTTATGCATAATACAATTTTGCAGTAATTAATTATAACAATTATTTTTATGTATTCTTAATTTGTTTTTAATACATGTGTTATACCTATTGGAAAAGTAATAAGAACGTAAGGATAGATCGAGATTGTTTGGAGGAACGTGAATGGGGATCACATTCAAAGTTGTTACGTTTGTTAATTTTGTGTCAGTTTATCATTATTAATTTTTCATATGATTCGTTTATTGTTAATTTCGTTTTAAATTTTTTAGTTTTTAAAAACAAAATTTTTTAATAAAAATTGTTCATTTCTTGTAAAATTTATGTTGGTAATTTTCATTTTCTGTGAATAATTGCCTATATATATATTTAGTCTTTCTGGAAAACTAAGTGATGAGGAAATAATTAACAACAACTACTTGCCGAAATTGAAAAATTATGTCCAAAAGTATCACGCAAATGATAACTACATATTTTAGCCAGACCTAGCAAATAGCAATTATGGAAAAAAGACAGTGGATTGGTACAACGCGAATAACATAGCGTTCGTGTTCAAGAAGGATACCCTCCAAACGTGCCCCAGGCGCGTCTGTATGACAATGGATGGGATGCCAAAACAGAACAGCAGTTGGTGAGCAGAATCGAAAGAAAATTATAAGAATTTGATATTTCTGTCGAGCAGACCATGATGGACAGTGTTAAAAAAATCCTTTGAAAAACCGTGGATAAAAGGCCATTGAGTGCCATGTAAATATTATTTTTGATTACTTAGAAATGAAATTAAAAATTTTTAACATCATTATTTCAATATCTTATTTACTTTCCGAATTATTGCCCCTCGGACTTGTTTCAATACTTTTGTTACATACCTTCTAAGTTTCTGAGATTACCATTCGGTTTCTCATGCGCACCCGAAATCTTTCATAAAATATTTAATAAAATTATTCAATAGATAGAAGATGTTCAACTACACCCCTGGACAAAAAGATAGCACATGTGTGTTATCATTGAGTTCTCATGGATGCAGCCAGAATCCCCTAAAGGGCCTAGCAGGATAAGAATGGTCCAGCGGCCCCGGCCACAATTTTTATTGGTATTGCGTGGAAAACAATGGCTTTAGGTTGAAAGATAATCACCCAAAATTTTAAGTCGCTAACCCTTCATTTCAGGATAATATGAGGGTAAATACCCTTAACTGTATCATTTTTTTCTCGGTTGTTAATTAAGATATTCAGATGGAAGAAAAACGAAAATGTTCGAATTTACCTCCTTCATATCATATATTTTTTTCAGAATTGTGATCTAATTATTAAGGGTAGAAAAAAATTGTTTAATTTTTTAGGGGTGGGGGTTGCAAGCAACCCTTCGAGTGACCACTTCCAAAAAAGTCAAGAACAATGTTCTGTTACCTATCTAATATACAATACAAAAGTTTCAAGATGATCGGATTGGTGGAACATAGTTAAATATTGAAAAATAAATTAAATTACGCCATTATAATAGTATAATGTATTGTACAGTGTTTCTTACGAGACTAATTAATAATTTTTATCAGGAGATTAAGTCCCTCCTTGATCAATTATTCTTTTTTAAACGCGACGCATCGTATTATATTCTATTCTTATCTTCCCGAACTTATAAATAGACATTGCGTAGGTGTAAAAGAGAACTTTAGCAATCGTAATATATTAATTACAGTTCTCTTTTACAACCGAATGATTTTTGCGTTGTGGAACTAGAGGTTTTCGCGATGTTGTCGAACATATGGAAAATAAAGGATATAATGTTTTAATGCCAGCTTGTAAAGTCAAGAATCAAATTCATTACGCTTTGTAACCAAAATAAGATGGGTTGTTGAAGCCGTCCATGGTGATATCGCACAAAAATATCGTTTATTACACCACAAAATGGATAATAAACTCCTACCTCGTCTTAAATCATTGTGTTGAATAGCATTCTTTCTACACAATGAATTTGGTAAAAGATTAGATGCCGATCCAGAAATAGATCTAATTATTGATTATATGAAGAAACAACGGATAAAAACAATCACGTTTCAGGAGTTAGTAGAAGCAAAAAAATTGAGTCGCCGTAGAAAACCATTTACACCAATGTCTGACAACGCTGTAATGGATCTTCCTGAAATAACTAAGGAAGATTTCAAAATCTTATTTACAGGTAAGCTATGCTTTAACACTAATCTTTATCCGTGTTGTATATGTATAACATTACCACATATAAAACTATATACCACTTATGTAATATTATGTAAAGGTTCCTATCAATTAACCCAGGCAGTATGCTATCTAGCGGAATTAATGAGGGATGATAATATTTTAAATATTGTATATTTAAAGGAAACTAGCAATATTATAAGGGTGAAAGTTCATTCGAGGCATATTAATCGCAAAAGTCATCAATGCTACATTGAATATGTACCATATTCGATTAGTTATACATGTGACTGTGCTAATAGCAACAGAACAGTAGGTTGCTGTTCTCATATCACTACTATTATTTACTATTTATCTCATGGGCAATTTAAATAAAAAATTGTAAAACCATCGGAAATATTAACAAGATATTTGATGTAACACATATTGTACCAGTAATTGGTACCGGTAATTAATATATTACGATTGCTAAAGTTCTCTTTTACACCTACGCAATGTCTATTTATAAGTTCGGGAAGATAAGAATAGAATATAATACGATGCGTCGCGTTTAAAAAAGAATAATTGATCAAGGAGGGACTTAATCTCCTGATAAAAATTATTAATTAGTCTCGTAAGAAACACTGTACAATACATTATACTATTATAATGGCGTAATTTAATTTATTTTTCAATATTTAACTATGTTCCACCAATCCGATCATCTTGAAACTTTTGTATTGTATATTAGATAGGTAACAGAACATTGTTCTTGACTTTTTTGGAAGTGGTCACTCGAAGGGTTGCTTGCAACCCCCACCCCTAAAAAATTAAACAATTTTTTTCTACCCTTAATAATTAGATCACAATTCTGAAAAAAATATATGATATGAAGGAGGTAAATTCGAACATTTTCGTTTTTCTTCCATCTGAATATCTTAATTAACAACCGAGAAAAAAATGATACAGTTAAGGGTATTTATCCTCATATTATCCTTAAATGAAGGGTTAGCGACTTAAAATTTTGGGTGATTATCTTTCAACCTAAAGCCATTGTTTTCCACGCAATACCAATAAAAATTGTGGCCGGGGCCGCTGGACCATTCTTATCCTGCTAGGCCCTTTGACGAATGGTATATAAACAGTACTTCGTTGTAATATAATGTATAACTTAAAAACTGTAGCTTTACTGTTCCCCTTGAGTTTATCAACAATGATTTCGAAATAAATACGCTCGGCGAAATGATAGCATACTTTCACAATTGTCATGTTAAACAACAAAACATTTTATTATTTAATAGTGCGTCGGTTCGCCTTTATTTTCAATAACCTCTAACATTCATTTTGGGAGAGAATGATACAATTTTCGAATGTAATCTTGTGATATATCGTCCCACTCTCTTTCAAGGCACTTTTTTAGTTGAGCAATGTTTTCAAATTGTCTATTTTCTTTATAGACGGCTTCAACGAGTTTACCCCAAGAGTTCTCAATAATATTTAAGTCGGGAGAGCACGCTGGCCACTCCAAAACTGAAATATTTTCCGATAAAAAATACTCTATGACGATTTTAGCGGTGTGAACTGCAGCATTCTCTTGCTGAAAGATGAAATTATCAGTAGCAATATATGCTGTATATTTGCTAATTTGCTCTTGTATCATATTACGATACGCAGTAGCATTCATTCTACCGTTAACACATATTAAATTGGTCTTCTCATTGTATCCAATACTTCCCCAAAGCATAATACCACCTCCACCCAACTGACATTGTATCTGTGTCATTTTTTTTTTCTTACATCGTGATAATAATAATTGAAGCCATCTGGACCATCTAAGTTAAATCTCTTTTCATCTGTAAACATGATTCGTCTCCATTTCTTATTCCATTGTATATGTTCTTTTGCAAAGTTTAATCGATGCTCCTTATGTCTCTTTATTAGTGCAGGTTTTCGTTTTAGTTTCATACGTTTTATGTTCATGGCTGTTTGTAGTATACGGCGGACATTCAAAGTAAAATGACACGTCTTTCGCGTGCACTAGCCGCAGCAAGTCTCCCACAACATTTTTTTTTTGTACCGTAATTTTTAATATCTTTTAATAAGTTATAGATAACTCTTTTTGACTTCTGCTGACAGATTTCACAATTTTCGAAATTGAAAAATTGTGTTACCTTAATTCTAAAATTGTTTTAATGTCTCCTTCATTTAACTTTTTTCCACGTCCCATTTTCATAACAAATATTTATAGTGTTCCAGATAATAATTCTCTACACGACACTACACGACACTAAGCGGAAGGTTTAGTGCGCTATCATTTCGCCGACCGTACATCGAAATCATTGTTGATAAACACAAGGGGAACAGTAAAGCTACATTTTTGAAGTTAGATATTATATTACAACGAGGTACTGTTTGTATAACATTCGTCAAATTTAGGGGATTGTGTCTGCATTCGTGAGAACTTAATGGTAGCACACATGTGCTATCTTTTTGTCCAGGGATGTATACACAGAAACACGCCATTAACGATGAATTTACCCTACCAACAGGTATCGGCTGTTGGCCGAACTATGTCTATGTCAAATCGAGCATAAGATAAATAATAAATGATAGCAGCTACACGTAAGCAACATCCAATAGTGCAATTACCATTGGCACATGCACAACAATACCGTTTTATATCCGAATGACCAGTTGAGATTGGTAAATAGTCTACACCATCATACGTGCATACGTATCATTACGCGTCATATATCATTTGTGCATACGTTTTGCGGTTGATATTTCGCGATTTTACTTCGAATTTAACGATATTATTATTTTCTACTAAATAACGGACGTTAATGTTACTATCTTGTTCACTCGTTATTTCGGCCAAATACGAAACAGCTTAAGATAATTAGTATGTTCCTGTGAAAAGAATCTTTAAATCGTCTTCTGTCATTTCCGGAAAATCGAGAATATCGGTGAAAGATACGGTTTTAACCAGGTAGCGACCTCTTGCGACCTCTTTGAAAAATGTGTACCTAAATTGCATCGCAAAAATCAAACGATGACGAGTATACTCGTCAAACCCAGAGCATGTGTAGCTGTTATAATATGAAATTAAGTTGTAGAACATTTTCGCAAAGGAAAAAGTTATTCTAGATGACCTTAGGAATCACCCCTATCAAGAAAGTAACATTTTTGGGATACCCTGTATATTGACCCGTAATGGCTTCAGTGATGATTATCAAAAGAAAACAATACATTTTCAAAAAGAAATTCATACTATATACAGTTTTTCCATAATAATTATTTATATATTCTTATTTGTTTCTTTTATTTCGTCTTGGCCTCCAAATATTTTAAACATCTTGAAGTTTACGAATATATTTTAGTTTTAACTAAAATTGCAATTTAAATAGCAAATTGTGACTACTTTTTACACGTGACGAGTATACTCGTCACAACACAAAATCTTGCCATTTCTTCACGACGAGTATACTCGTCAGAAACAGCCTACTGGTTAAATGGCGTTTTTCAGCGGTACCAGTGTTGTGTGACAATTATTAAAGATAAGTATTCCTATTTATAGTTCATGTATATGCATTTCGTGTTACAAAAATAATCAATCCCATAATGAACAGGCCACCCAAAGGGAGACATGAGACACCAATGCACCTACAATTATTAAAGATGAGTATTCCTAATGAGAACCTCAGGCGTACATTTTGTTTCACAACTAACTAATCAATCTTATCTACAGATAACACGACAAAGACATCTCATCATAATAGCTATGATTCCAAGGATAATAGCTATCCAACATAAAAGACATGATAGTCAAGTCGATACACTTATTCCGTGTAAAAAGTTTTAAGTAGAGCAGTAATACAGCCCGTAAATAGACTAGAGGCCAAAAGTACTCCAAAAATATTTTTCCGAAAAATTATATACAAATAGTTTAAACATAGTTAAATGATTTTACAATGGTGTAACAATCATCATACGGTTAGGAATCGAAAAAACATCTGATTAATGAAAAAAAATTGACCTGGACGGGATTCGATACTAGACCATGAATTAGGAGAAAAAAGGTTCAAAATTAAAGATAACAAAAACACACGTATCAGTGAATTTTTTATGTATTATACATCCCACAGAGACACAACGTGACCCCAGGTATTAGTTTCATCAAGAATGAAACAAATGACGAACGCAAATATCGCGTCGCGAAATTATTGCGTGATATTGTTGTTTATTAAGTACTTTTTTTTTTGTAAACAATGAATATGTACATATACTGAGAAATCTATAGAATAGATACCATGTAAACAGAAATCAATTTTTTTATTAACTTTCGAAAGTAACACGAAAAAACAAAGAATCGATAGAAATACACAAGCAAAAAGTATTCGTACAGTTTTTAACATTTTACATATTCAGAAAAAAAAACGTAAAAAAACGTTAAAAAATAATGAATTCCTGTTTTGTAGGATATCTTTTGACCTTTATAATTGCTGCAATTCTTCTAGGCATTGAATTCGCTAAATTTGATAAGAGCATTTTTTAAGCCCTCTTTTGAGGAAATGTCACGTTTTCTAATTTGTCGTTCCAAATCATCCCACAGGTGTTCTATGACATTGACATCGGGAGATTGTGGCGGAGTTTTTAGATACGCCAGTGTATTATGTAGTATTCACATTCTGGTATTATACGCAGTATGCTTCGGAACATTATCGTGCATGAAAACGAAATCATCTTTAATATTCATATTCTCTGCAGTGGGATCAAGATTGCGTTTCAAAATGTCAATATAGACTTTATGGTTCATTGTTCCATCAATAAATTCTAATGAAACAACATAAGCTGCACTCATGCAGCCCCAAACAGGTACTGAACCTCCACCGTGTTTGACTGTAGGTTGTAAGTTTTGTGGTTTCAATTCTGTATTTTTTTTTTCTCCAAATGATACAGTGTTTATCAGACCCAAAAATGTTGAACTTACTTTCATCTGTGAAGATCACTTTATTCCAATACACCACTGGTGTAGTAACATTATTATTTGCGAATTCCAATCTTTTCTTTCTATTAATTTCAATTACGAAAAATTTTTTACGGGCCATTCGTCCGTGATATCCTTGATTTCGTATAAAACTGCACACAGTACTAGCAGATATATCAATGTTTAAATTATTTTTAACGTGTTCAACTATTTTTATTGCACTTATTTTTGGATTTGTCTTTATCATACTAATAATAACTCTACCAGTACGTTGATTAATTTTTCGTGGATGTCCACTTCTTGAGCTATTTTGTAGTCTTTTTCGTAGCCCATACCTATCAATTAAACTTTGTATACGCAAAATTTCTGCTAAACTTTTACACTGATTGTGCAAGTTAATAATAATTTTTCTTTCTTCTATCGTAGTTTCTGCACGTTTCCGTCCCATTTTTCAACAATAACTTTGAATATTTCGAAATTTTTAAATACTATTGGTGCCAATAACGTTTCCAAATATGTACGGAGGACATCAATCGTACTTACACTATTAATTAAGGAGAATTAAGGAGTGTACGAATACTTTATGCTGGTATATTTTAGTCGATTTTTTGTTTTTCCTTGTTACTTTCGAAAGTTAATAAAAAAATTAATTTTTTTTTGCATTGCATGTATTCTATAGATTTCTCAGAATATGTACATATTCATTGTTTGCAAAAAAAAACAAATAGTTAATAAACAACAATTTCACAATGGTTTTCTACACCAACTGAATAAACCTACAAATTATTTCAATTTAGTGATTCATATTGTTACTGATACTTTTGGACATCTTGATATACATGGTATTCGTTCCTTTTGTAAGCTATTTCACGTTTTGTGGAGTGCATAGCCCAAGTTACTAAATGTCACTAATTAAAACTATTTTTAAGCAGGAGTAACACTCCTATACTTTATATAAATTGAATAGATTTTTGCCTTTAGCTGCCATTTTGTGAGAAATAATCTTTTTTGTAGACAATTTTGCAAGTGTTATCAAGTGGTTTTACTATCATTCCGAAAAATTTGAAACGTATGCCTATGAAACAGCTGAACTTTTTATTAAATTGTATCCATGGTACAACATGCCTGCATCCGTTCATAAAGTTTGGTTGCATGGCCACGAAATAATCAATCACTGTCTTTTGCCCATTGGAGATCTGTCTGAGGAAGCACAGGAAACTCGGAATAAAAATGTGAGGTACTTCCGTGAGCATAATACAAGAAAAAAGAGTGTCTTTGTTCGAGTTATGCATCATTGAAATAAAAATGGTCTTTTTAACTTTAAGTGGCTCTAGAAAGCGAAAAAAATCGTCGTAGACACTTTTGCAAAAAAGTAATACAAAAAGCATTTCTCTCTTGAAGGCACTTCTTCTCTTGTTTTTTTCAATTTAATTAATTATTTACTATATCTCGGCGAGAAATGTTCACAGTACCAACATGTTGAGGTCAGTTTGAAGCTAAGATTCTACCGATTAGATTGAGCATCTGATGAACCTACTGCGATAATTTTTCAATTTTTGCCGGAGTTATGATCATTTGAAATTGACCCAATTTCTCGGGTTCGTAGAGGTGACCCTTTAATTTCTTTTAGGATTGTATTTGCGATCGTTACAAATTATTATTAGTAATTATTACTGTGTCCGGTACTAGGGGACACTTCATGATTTCTTAAAATCATATAACCAAAGTATAATGTTAATTTAAGTTAATCGTTACGGAAATGTCGATTACTATTCACTTTATTTTGACTTCTAATATTGTTAATTAATAAACAACGCAGAATAAAAAAAAAATAATGTAAAGGAGGGGCTAGTAAGCCCCTTTTACAGGGCTTTCAACGGAGAATGGGATAATTTGTTGCTTCCACTAGTTTTGTATGTGGGGAAACAAATTTACTCTAGATAATGTAGATCGGTCCCTTCAGCTATCGCCCGCGCGGGCAGAGAATTTGGTTCCCCCACCATAAGCGACTTGGTGGGCAACGAAACACACCTCCTTTCGATAATTCAACCTATAACAATATTTTTTCTGCTGATGTCTCATTGCCCTCAGCTATGCCCGCGGGCATTGGCGGGCGCCCTTGCCAGCCGCAAGGCTTCCTGAACGAGACTAATGTAGATATTGTTTCTACTAATAAAAAGCAGAAGTAACATACTCTGAAGAACAAAATTTTCTTGTCGTCTGATAAAAGAGATATTAACCCATTAACGCCCAAGAATTTGTTTTTAAATTTTAGCAAACGATGAACAAAACATCTAGTCAATCTTTGATGGCGCTAGAAGCAAACAAATATAATCTTGTTATCCTGTACTCAAGCGAGTACAATGGGCGCTAATGGGTTGAGTAAATGTTTTCAAAAGGGGGCCCAGCCCTTGAAATATGTTGTCAAGGTCGACATCCTAAGAAACTTTTCCCTATGCACCCATCGCTCGGTTTTAGTTTCCAAGATGTTCGCAAAAAACTTGAAATAAATCGAGATAACGAGTACAGTTTATTCTGCAAGTTTAAATACACGATAGTCAAAAATAAAACATTAATAGCTCGAATCAATTGTTCATTGGGTAAATTCTGCTTATTATTTCAAAAAATACATCAATCTCACCAATTTGAAGTTGGTTTGATTTAGGTTCGTGAGGGGGTGGCGAGCTCAACCATACATACAACAATCCAAGCGAAGTGCGGAACATTGCAAACATAATCGGGCCGGTCCTCTCCACCTCCTCACGAACCTAATCCTAACCAGCTTAAACTATAGCTTCTCTTTGCGATCATGTATGTATGTATATAATTCTGGATATTTTAATTATTTGTAACCTAAATTTAACGAAAGTTTTTTTCAATTATCTCGGAAACTAAGACCGCGCGACGCGTACATGTTTAGGGAAAAATTGTTCAGAATGTTGACTTTGACAACATATTTCAAGATCAAGGTCATCGGACCTGGATCCCCTTATGTAAACATTCACCGAAATATCTCTTGCGAATTAAATGAGTTAAACTGTTGTATGCTGGAAGATACTCGATAAAAGGTACGTAAGAATCGACATTTATAAGTGAAATTACTTAATCATTGATATTTTCAAAGATGAAGCTAAAGTTTCTGAAATTATGCGTATTGACATTTTGACTGTCCATGACAGAGGATTTCAAATATAATGTGAATGAATGAAATAATTTATATATCAATAATATAATATAGACGCATATTTTGTGAAGGCATTATTCAATAGACAAACCTGGAGAACCAGGATGTCCCGCATACCGTGGACAACCGATTGGGAAGTACATAATGCTACACGCAATAGTCAAAAAGTTTAAGTTTTGATTTAAAGGTCTGAGCTGACGCCAGTCTTTCATCTTTCTTTCCCATACGGTGTCCTTCTTTGCGTCCGAAACTTTAATCGTCCATTACACAAATAAATATTCTCCGTCTCACACCGATCTCACAGTCTCCTGGTCTCACACCGATATACCCGACCTGTTATGTTTACACTCCTCGGCGGCGCGGCGGCGGCGGCGGCGGCGGTGGCTCTCGAGCTTCTTTGCCCCTCACGGCGTGTATATACCGCAGGGTAGTGGGGATAATTCCGTGACTGCTAACTTAGAAGCCTCGGCGACTTACAGTGGCTCACGAAAGTATTCGAACGCTTACGTTTACAAATTTTAATGAATAAAATAAGATGTACTAAACTAATCTGTATAGAACAATTTGGTATCTGTAGTGAGGGGGAAGTCTCAAGATTATGTCAGTAAAATTTGAAAAGGATTCGACAGCGCAGGCAGAAGTTATCATATAATTAAGTATACATATAAATAAGTATTCGAACGCTGTAACGCTGTTGATATGTTTTCATCTTTCTTAGAAAGGAATGTACACATTACTACTAAATGAAAACATTGGTACGTTCAGTTGATTTTAAGGCATCGTTTCCGTAACAACAACGTAGAACTGTGCACAGTAGTAGTTAAAATGAAGACTAAAAAGTCAGAAACACAAAAGTGTGAAAGAGAAATGATACTTCGATTGCATAAGGATGGAAAATCATATAACGAGATTGCAGAAATTATAAACAGAAGTAAGTCTACGATACATTATATTATTAAAAAATCAAAAAATGAAGGAACAATTGCGAACAACGCTCGATCAGGTCGACCAAAGAAAATAACTGAAAGAGAACAGAAAATTATCATTCGCGAAATAAAAAAAGATCCTACTATATCCGCTCCTAAACTCACAAATATGGTAGCTGATATGTTTCATAAAGGAGTTTTCATAGCACTGTACCACGAAAGAAGCCATATCTTAATGCGGTAAATCGAAAAAAAGACTGGCTTTTGCAAAAGCATATCTCAATAAAGATCTTTTTTCCTAGGATAAAGTCATCTTTTCGGATGAGTCTAAATTTAACACCTTTGCCTCAGATGGTCAAAATTATGTTTGGAGAAAACCAAATACCGAATTGGAAATTAAAAATTTACACCAAACAGTGTAACACGGAGGTGGATCGGTCATGGTGTGGGGGTGCATGGCAGCAAGTGGCAGCGGAAATTTGGTATTCGTTGATGGAATACTCGATAAATATAAGTATTTAAATATTTTAAGGAACAACCTTAAAGAAAGTGCCCGCAAATTAGGATTATTGGAAGACTTCCACTTCCAACAAGATAACAATCCCAAGCATACTGCAGGAATTGTGAAAGAATGGATCATATATAACACACCACATATGTTAATTACTCCACCGCAAAGTCCAGACATAAATCCAATTGAAAATTTATGGGCTAAAATCGGAAAAAGATTAAATAAATATCAAATAACTTCAAAGGAGGTATTGAAACAAAAAATCATAGAAGTATGGAATTCCATTGAGTGTACTTTTACAAAATCATTGGTTTATAGTACGGAACGTCGATTGAGACACATCGTTACTGCTAAAGGTGGTCCAACAAAATATTAACATTAAATAATGTAATAATATATGTAGCGTTCGAATACCTTTGTCAGTCACTTATTACGCGTGTTTCTAATAAATATATCATAACTTCTGCCTACGTTGTTGAATCCTTTTCAAATTTTACTGACATAATCTTGAGACTTCCCCCTTACTATAGATATCAAATTGTTCTATACAGATTAGTTTAGTACATCTTATTTTATTCATTAAAATTTGTAAACGTAAGCGTTCGAATACTTTCGTGAGCCACTGTATATCCCAGATTCACTGTATCTGTCACTTGATACGTGACTGTCGCGCGCCTCTTTCACGTACGCAGCGTACACCTCTGTTGGTCGGGTTGCATTTTAGGCGGATTTTGAATTATTAATAACTAAGAAATGAAGCCGAAATCACAATTTTTTTTACTCTTCATTTTCGTCTTATATTGTTATGGAGAACTATCTCTTAAATTTTCTCCCACTTATAGTCTAACACTCTGTCTATAAGAAGTAGAATCGGTAGGTCATGATTCCTATCTAATAGCACGTGTATTCATTGAATTTTTGATCTCGATTTACTTGAAAATGAACCCGCAAATGAAAACATTCTACTCTTTCTTTTCGACTCACCTTTGCGTCTAGAATTACTTCCTAATAGATTGACCACCCTATACAGGATGTCCCAAAAATGTTGTACTTCGTTGAAATGGATGATTTCTAAGGTCATTTGAAATAACTCTTTCCTTTGCGAAAATGTTCTACGACTTAATTCCATAATATAACCGCCACATATACGGTGTGTTTGACGCAATTTAGGTACACATTTTCCAAAGAGGTCGCAGCAACGACCTGGTTAACTACGAGTTCGTCCAATGAATTATCTTGTTCGATTTCTTTTAGCTAATCCGAATCCATGCATCCGAATTCTTTAGATGAACAAGTCAAGCGTGTTGGAAAATGATCATATAGATGTTCGGTAGCATGAGGGAATGGAGCAAGAACGCTTGGCACGCCTCTGCGGCGCGGCGCGGCGCGGCGCGGCATACGGTGCAAACGGGAAGAGATGGAAAACTCGCTCGGCAACCCCATTTTAACCCCTACCTACGTATGATTCTAGCGACGACACAACCTGCAACATTCAGCTGACTCTCCGTGCAAAAACCAACCTAAAACGTAATACAAATTCTCCGATGTACGCATATTTCAAAAAAAGTTGACTATTTATTTAACTTGTACCGTCGGACATTCTTATTTCTTATTTCTGTGCTCTGAACGTATAAAATAATTGGACCGACCCGTTTATTCTCATTTTCTGAAAATTCGTGAGATTATTATAATCAATTATCGCGTTGCATATTTGTTGATATTAGAGCTTAATGTTCAACGTAGAAAAAATGATATTTTATATAATAACCACACACAGTGCAAACAAAATGTGATTTTGAAAAAAGCTCCTGCTACTTGTCTTTTAATAGTTTGAGACCAATAACTTTTGCCCACCTCTGTTGACCCCTAGTTTCCTTGGTGTTGTATAAGTGAGGTTGGCTCACGCTGAAATTTAGTTTAATGAAAACAAAAAACAATAAAGTAACTCGAGTTTTGAACGTTTCCCGATTCAAATTTAAATGAATTTCAGAGTATGTTTGTGTTAGGTTTTTCGGGGAGGGAGTGCAGAGGTAGGATCGGAGCCCCTCCCTCGCCCTAAAGAACTAATTCGGTCATTCAAAATAGGCAGAATTCGCAAAGTGAATCCGACAGTTTTTTGCGAATATCTCGGAAACTAGAAGAGACCGTCGCACAGTGGGCCAAAAGCGCCAAAACATGGCCAAAATGCAAAAAATGAATTTTACGTTAAGGGTATGGCTTCTGCCGTATTGGATACTCAGGTAATGACTGTATAAGAAGCCGAAGGTAAAAAGGTCTTACTACCTATACCTGCTAAATGGTCTCGCAGTTTTCGTGCAGTGAACTACGTTGTGAAAAAAATGGTGTCAAGCTTACAATTTTACGGAAATTGAATTTTTTTTTGTGCATGTACGATGGATGCTGTTCCTGGAAGTAAGTACTCTACATAATAATAACATTGGATTTTTTTTTAATTTATTTATTTATACAGGTCGCATCAACAACTAGGTCATTAGCGGTTTGGAATGTATGAAGTGAACGATAAAACTTAGTGCATAGATTTTACAAATGTATACTAAAAGTTGTATATTCCACAATATTCCACGGAGATTCTTGTCGTGTCTTATAGTAGATACTATTATTTAACATTATTTTGAAAAAGTAGCTGCCCAAAACTGCCCCTTTCGTAATGCGATCCATTTTTGTGGCGCATTTTTTTATTTTTTATTGTTTAAAAAAATTTTATTTTTGTTTTTTGTAATTTTGACATCAGATTTATAATCAGCAACCCGAGAAACCTATGAGTATCAATTTTTAACTAAATTGAAGTACTCCTTCCTATTTTGGCCACGTTTTGGCGCTTTTGGCCCACTGTGCGTCGTGCCGATTACATCTATAGGAAACAGTTATTCAAAATGATGACCTTGACAACATATTCCAATTTTATCAAAATCCGGGAGGAAGAGGTGTATCGACAAGGTTACCCCAAAATCTAACCCAAAACTAACTCAAACATAAGTCGAAAACTAATCCAAATATAATCCAAACCTAACTCAATCCAATTTTTATGATGTCGTTGTTGGGTTAAATTTGGTCGAAAACTACTAAAAAGTATAAAAGTCTATAATATCTAGTGAAGTTAAAATTCAGCCCGTAATGTTTTATATTTAAGAAACCAAACCTTCATCATCATTTGTTGTAAAAAGTTTACACGGTATATAGATCGTTTGCCGCTCGTTGTGATGTATCTGTAGAAACAATTGATGAGCGGTAGCACCATGCTGACACATACGCACGTCTCGGACGTGCACGTATAGTAAAAATTCAATATAGTAGTAGTCGCAGTTTTTCGCCAATATATCATAAATTAAGGCTGAGCGGCGATAATATGAAATTCTATCGTTATCAATAGAAGAAGTATCGTATTGTAATTTATAGTTTTATGCGCTTTTCTTTTAAGTACAATGGAGAATAGTAGTACCCGTAAGTACCTGTTTGATCATATATAAGTTATTTAAATAATATTTTTTGTAAAGATTTGTATGGTTTTATAAATACCGTTTTTGTATGTCATGTTGCCCTCTTTAAAATCGAATAACTAAAAAATCTTAAAAGAGGAATTTACTTTATACCGTTTGGAACAAATTGCCAGAAATTATCTGCAAATTCCTGCTACACTGTTCATGTTCTATTTTTTAGATTCAACTATTTCAGTATCGAAACAAGAAATTTTTGAATTATGGATGTCATGTAAAAATTATAAAAATGTAGATTCAGTTTATAATTATGTCACGAACAAATTTTACATCAAAGTTGTCACAGATAATTGTGTTAGCTCAATAAAATATAGATTAAGAAAATTATTTGTTCAGTGCAAGAACAAGTGGCAAGCTAGCGGCAGAAATAAGAAATAGTTTATAAAGAAAAATGTCAACTGGCTACAAACTGATTTGGTTTTAGAAATTTATTGTTATATAAATAAGCTAATCACGTCTGGCACAAGAGGCAGGCCAACAAAAAAATTTGTACTGTTGTGTGGAAACCAAGAAATATAAAATAAGCCAATTAATATACGAGAAATGTTGTGCCGAATTGGCATTTGCAACAGAGCAACGATTGAGAAAAACTGGGAAACGTGATGAAGCTAATATAGTCAAGTGTGTCTCTTTGGGACCTCCTGAAGTGCCAAAACAAATGAAGAAATGCAGGCTAAGTGGCTCTGAAAAACGGTTTGTCTTCTGTTTCATGCCTTTAAAATTACATTCGTTCGACAATGAAAATAAAATTGTATGGTCCAATAGGAGACCATCTTCAACACGTTTATGTAGACCGATTAAATTTATGTTTGCCAAGGAAAATACACACCTCATAGTACATAAAACACGTCAAATGAAAGACGAAATAAATACATTGCAGCCAACTATGATAGATATAAACGAAAGACGAATTTTCGTGAAACACAAAATGGTGATGACAATGGTAGATAGGAAAGTGTGCAATGCATTGACTGGAACAAGTTCTAACCACAAAAGCTACATTTGTGGAGCAACTCCCAAAACTATGAACATAGAAGTAGACATAAATAATAATGTAAGAGACAATTATAAATTCTGTCTATTAGCCTTGCATGGATGGATACGAACATGCGAATGCTTTCTCCATATTATTTATAGAACTAATATTAAAAAATTGAGAAAGAAAACATATCAAGTAGAAGAATACAAACACACATTACATTTCTAACATACACATTTCTTCATCACATTTCATTTCTTTTTTGTTTCTTTCTTTTTCTTACATTTCTCTTGTAAGAGTTTAAACAGGAAATGGGGTTGCTGGTTGATAATCCGAAAACAGGAGGAAGTGGCTCCACAAATGATGGTAACACGGCTAGACGTATCTTCGAAAACTTTACAAAAACTTTAAAAATAAGAGGCATTAATAAGGAACTTCTTGGACGATTTTTTATATCTAATCTGCTCTTTCTTCAGGTCTCAACATTAATTCTCTGAATTTGTTCGCGAAACAAAATATTTACATTTTTTATATCCTTGGTTTTATACGCCCGTTACAGTGCACAAATTATTATTTCATAGTGTAAAAATAAGTAAATCACGTCCATTGCCGAGTGGCATGATGTCTGAAGAGGCTCAAGAAGCTCGCAACAAAGACATAAGAAGGTTTAGGATTGGCCACACAAGAAAAAATTCGCGTGTATCTACAAACTACGACTTAATAGCAATGCTCAGGGACCAAAAATAATAGTTATTCTAAAGTTTTCTACGATAAAAATCTTTAATAAAAAGTTGATTATTGTTGAAATTTAAGATAATCTACACAAAATATAAAGAAAAAAATTCAAAGAACAAAATGATTAAAAAATATCGATTTTTATACTTTTTGGTTACAAATAACAGTAATTAGTGTCCTAAAAAATTGGATCCTTCTCAATAACTATTATCAATGAAAAAAAAACTATTTCGATTGTTCAAAGCAGTTATCGATGAGAGAAGTTCATTTCGATCACTCATAACAGTTATCAATGAGAGAAATTTATTTCGATCGCTCATAACAGTTATCGGTGATCGAACTTCTTTTCACTTGTTCAAAATAGTTATTGATGAGAAAATTCATTCAGTTGTTTATTTAATTACTGAGTTGTCTACTGAGTTTTACGTTAACACATCTTGCGCGGGCACTTTGCCGCCAAAGTCTTACCGTGTTGCATTCATTCTTGCAACGCACGTTTTGTATTTTTGCAACGTATGTCTATCCGATTTTATTGTAAAAACATCACAAAAACCCATCGATAACAATAATCCATCAATAATCCGTGAAAAACGATTTTAGTCGCTTCCCGCGCAAGATGTGTTAATAACTCCTTAACGAGCCGTGGAGAACATTTCTCAAAGGAAAAAGATACTTCAAGTGACCTCAGGAATTAGCCATTTCAAGGAAATAAAACATTTTTGGGACACCCTGTATACGATTATTTTTCAAATACAAACGATTATTTTAACGATTATTTTTCAAATACATAATTTATTTCGATAATGCCCATGCCTGCTTGTATTAATTACGTAAATAATAATCTGTTAACGATTAGCCAATACTAGGAATACACTTAGATATTCGTACGTGAAAATGATCAACTGTAGGTGATTTTTGCTATTGGAGTATATAACGTTGTTTTCAATTAATTACAAGACAATTGGAACTCGCGCATTCGTATTTTTTTTTAATTTTAGCAAAAATTCTTAAATAGTTCCATTTGAACAACTCGAGATAAATGTATTGATAACTAAGACTCAAATATATTACTCGCGAATACATATACTAAAATCAAAAAACAGACCATTATTAGATTGCTTATTCGTTCGTTTGAAGCCTTAATATATCATAATTAGATCGAGAATAGTTTTATAAACTTGAATTTATGTAACTTACGACAACCCAAGAATAATTGATTTCATCTGTCGAAGGACTACATTGAAATATATTGAAACGTCCATCGATCTTTCGTAAAATTTTGATCTCATAATCAGTCTACTTCGCGTGCTCGTATTTCCCATAAATGAATCAAATCTGCAATATGTACTAGTTTACGCATTTAAATCCCTGGTAAATTCTAATAGTACCAATTACAGTTCAGTTACAACAACAACAGTCTTTACTCGATATATGTACCAAATATCTAGCCGATAAAAGTCCCAGAACTACCCCCACTGCCGCGGGGTATACCCCGTGAGAGGCCAAGAAGCTTCGCTGTCCTCTCGTACGTTCGGCAGTGTATCAAAGAATAGTATCTGCTAGCCAATATATATCCCTGTGTAGACCCGTGTTGGCATATATCGAGTAAACACTGTATCTCTCAGAAAGTTGGTACGATACATACTAAACAATTAAAGAGCTCAGGGCAACAAACGGTCAGATCGATTTAGACATGACTACCAACTTAGATTTTCTAATCGTTCGGAGCAACAAACAGTCAGAGCGACTGTAAACATTCGGGACACTTTATAAGTGTTCGTTTGTGGTCCAGAATTTGTGCGTTATTCGACATTCGCGACAAGTAAAGATAGTCATACGAGTACAGCACACAGAAACGATCGGACTGTATTCGCGAAAAATGGAAAAAGACAGTGAATGTGTTGATAACAGTGTCAAAGTAAGAAAAAGAAAATGAAATCCGGAGAATTGGTTACGAAATAAAAAAAGAAAGAAAATTTAGAAGGACAAAGTTATACTACTGTGCGTAATAAAGAAAAATCAACAAGACAAATCGGCGATCCTTGTGAATGCAAACAACAATGTTTTAGTAAATTTACAAATGAAGAGAGACTGAAGATATTTAAAGATATTATTTTTATAATTTTTTTTCTATAATGACTATATTACATTCTGCAATAAAATTTATTCAATAGTATTACTACTAAATACATATCATCGGTACGTTAAGATTTCTGACGAAAACTGAATCGTGGCTGTGAAGATGATAGTAATAAATATAACTTCTTGTAAAAAAATGTCTAGTTATGAAATATGTTAAATAAAATATAAAATTCTGTTGAATAAAATAAATATGTCGATAATTGTTTTCTAATGCTTTTAGTCAATAAATCAAAAGTTCAAATAGTTAACCGTTTGTTGCTCTGAACGTATCTATAGGAATGACAATAAATTTTTTGGAGAATTTCATTTCGTTTGGGGTAACAAGCAGTCACAAACGTCTCATGGTATGACCGTTTGTTGCACCGAACTGTCGAAAAATTTGTTCTTTTACAATCACGTCGAAATCGAGCTGACCGTTTGTTGCCCTGAACTCTTCAATTATAATGTCCGCTTGTTCTCCCGTAAAACCTGTGCCTCGTACAGTATTAAAATGATTCCTGCTCCATGTTCAAGAAAAACCATGACGACTAGGGTTAGGGACCCAATTACTGTGCCGACATCAATTATACTTATTTTTAAAGCATAATGAATATGACAAAGAGATATAGAACATATACATATATTAACTGATTGTAAATAAAAAATGTAATATCTCTTTTTTTAATATTCATTATGCTTTAAGTATGATTAATATAGGCACAGTAATCGGTAACCCCACAGTACATACTTGGGTCACTTATCCTACAACTTAGAAATTAAATTGCGTATAGTCATGCGCAATCGGTACAATCACATCACGAAGTGATTTGCGCATAGATAAATAAAAAAGAACAATTTCAACGACCTTCGAAACACCGCTTCTGCTGTTAAATCAAAGAAAACAAATGGGAGTAGTTTCTGCATTTTATATCAAAATATAATTAATTGAGGGAACGCTACATCGGTTAAGGATTTTTTATGCTAACAAAAATCATCAGAGTACCGATCACGAGTCGGGGCAATCAAACTTTCCATTTATTACTGTTACTTTAAGCAATTATTGATTAAAGAGATCCTACACGAATACGATTTTAATGGCATGTTACAAAACGGACATATGTGAACGTATAATTTAATTTACGTAACATATATGCACAGAAATGTTCGTATTCTGTAGCAAAGCTTTTGTCCATCAGCCGAACCGATATCGAATAGTTATGACGATTCTTACACCTTCGTTAAAGTATTGATACAAGAAGCAAGAAAATAATAATCCAATCGACCAAAAGTTTGCACTGTGTAAGCCAAAACTTAATCAACAACTATTGTATTTCAACGTAAACTTCGATCAAGCGGTAAACATTGTATACACGTACGAAATATTTCAAAAAAGTAAAGCGAATATTTTATGTACTCGGAATCTTTCTGCTAATATTAACAATATTTCACCGAGTCTCTGGATTCTGCAAGACACAGCAATCTTGCGAAGATATAATTTTCTCTGCAGCGTGTCGAAATTTATGTTTCGCGTTTTTCTGTTTCACGAAAATATGGAGCAACCAATCAGAAGAAAGGGCGAGAGAGGGAAGAAAGGATAGTAGCACCAGATGAGGAGATGGAGCACGAGGGGAGAAAGTTCCCCTCTCTCTGCCAGTACCGGAGTATGCTCAACAGAGACGAAACGTGTCACGTGACCGGGCTGCGCGGCGGAAGTGTGAGGAATAACGCAGTAGATGTAGAATTTAGAATGGGGACACAAGTCTTGATCTGGCGACACTGGGAAGCATAGTCTCGCCAGAGCAAGACTTCTTCCTCCACTCTAATTTCCCCTTCTTCCGCGCTGTTCTCCCACGCTTTCGCCCTGGCCCGGTCACGTGACGCGCTGCATCTCTGCCGTGCATGCGTCACAATATCACGTGACTAACACGTTACTGACAGGGAGAGGGTAACTTTTTCTCCTCGATTCGTGCTACCTCCTCTTGTCTGACGACTATGCTGGGAAGGAAGGAAGGACAGTATTTTGCCAGAAGCATTCGTTCAGAATATCTCTGATGTGATGTGAGATGATCTATCAGAAAGTGTTAAAACGTAGAAGTTTTATATTGTAGTTAAGTGAACATATAAGCATTGATGAAATTGAAAATTTATACTTCGTAAATATATGTATCTTAATGTATGAAAACGTTCATTCCTCGAGGACTGAAGAAATAAATTTAGTACAGTCTTTACTCGATATATGTCCAAAACACAGGTCTAACCAGGGACATATATCGGCTAGGAGATACTATTCTTTGATCCACGCCGAACGTAGAAAAGGATAGCGAAGCTTCAGAGGCCTCGGCTCATGGCCCCTCACGGGGTATACCCCGTGGCAGTAGGGATAGTTCTGGAACTTTTATCGGCTAGGCATTTGGATTTTAGTCTGTTTACCAACACTGTCCATACAGTGAACGATTTAGTCGAGCGCCTCCAAGCTAGTTTTATTGGTAAGGCTTACCAATGAAAGTTAAACATTTAATTAAAGCTTACGCAGATAATCCGATTGTCGCAGCAGTTGATACGACACTCTTTAAATTATAATTTATTAAGCGTCATCAACCAGGAAGCATATACTGTTGTTCGATCGATTCCATTATATCTTACAGTTTAGAGTACGACTTTATTGCGGTATGGTTAAATTGAATAAAAAATAGAATTGTTACTTCCCACACAACTCTGTAATCATAATTTTCTACACTAATAAATTCGATATTTATATACATACATATAGCGAAATTTCGTAAATCGGTTTTTACGTTAATTTCTCATACTAACTCTTAATTTTAAAATTAATTTTTCCTAGAAGCTTCTATAAATTTTGACTGAGACCTTTAATGTTATATCTCAGTGAACAATTGATAAAAAGCAATTTTTATAACTGATTCAGCCAAACTTTGATGCAAGCGTATAAGAATTCAAGTATGTTTCTTGGTGAAATGATCTTTTAATGTAATTTTATGTGAACATGCTAGAAAGTAATATATAGACTGCGGATCTTTGCGCAAAATGAAAATTTTTTACCTGAATTGCAACGAACTGTAGTGAAATAGACATTTATTTTCTTTCTTATTATGTTTAGCAATTGAAAATAATATAATAGCATGTTTAAGTTTTTCTAATATTTTTGCTACTTGAAACTACACCTACTAATTTTTGTCATAAATGCATAAAATCCATAGTCTTGTAATATAACACGTATTATGAAGGAAAAGAATGTCAATGGAGGTTTTTGTAACTATGATCCAAGGATTACAGGCCTATACGTATTATTATGTATTCACATCCATAATATTTTTAAAGACTATTACAATCATACGCATGCATCAGTCCATTTTATATACATATGTATGTTATGAAAACAGATCTGTTAAATATGGCAATGTTTACAGTGGCAATTCAAGCTCTTAGGAACCTTTTAATTCTACACAATTTTATCACGTTACATAAAAGCATGCATAAGCATTCTACCACTACGCACTGATGCAAATTGCAGAAGTGTATCAACTTTACAATAGTATATCGTGCGATAATTCTTACTGCGACTTACACCAATCCTGATTTAACAAGGACATATGGAAATAATAGATACGCCAAATAGTTTCATACTAAATAGTATTCATACTTTGGTAATATTGTTAATGTGCGAGGGTAGTTAACTAGGTGTTTTTGTATTTTTTTATGAATTATACGATATTTTATGATTTATGTAACTCGAAGTGTATACTGAATTGGAATATGTTTATGCGATATAACTATATGAATTACTGCTGAATCTCTTAGGACAGAAAGTTTATTCATGCAATATAAAGTTTCTAAACTTACCACCACCAGAGTTCCAACAATTATCAGTCATCCCTGTTTATCCATCTGCAAAGTTGGCACTACATTATTACACTGATATCCAACTTGTTCAATTATGTCACATCACAGATGTCTCTGCCAGAAATATGCACCTTTAACGCACTTTTCATGAACTTTTTTGTAACCCGATACCGAAAACTTTTATCTTTGTCGGAATGTACTGCACCAACAAAAAACACCTGTTTTATTATAGATCTCACAACACTGTCTTGATCATAGAGTATTAAATGTAGGCGAACAACAGTGCGATTACATACTTGCAATTATATTTAAAGTTTCTTTTATAAATGGAAGATGTTTACATAGAGCTAGCGGATGATATAACACTTCGTTAAGCACATCTATAATAATACATAAGCCGTTATTTTCAATTCAGTATTTGCATATATGTGAATTTTCTGAATTTGTTTCAAATAATAAAGATAAAATTAATAAACGTTTCTCGCTTCGTGCTAATGACATTTCGTGTTACATGTGTCTTCTTTATATTGAAATTGAACATTTCAACTTATTTATTATACATGTAACTCGAACTTTTTCTGTTTTAAAATAAACATAACAATAACTTGAAACAAATTTCAAAATTTTCCATTTCTAACGAAACAAATATATCTAATGATTTAAAAAAAAAATACATTTTGTTTAATACAACTGCTTAATAGGAGAAATGGAAATACATGTCACGAGTACAATATACGTATATGTATAGAGAATTTTTTAGAAAATATTAATACCTGCCATAAAACAACACTTTCAATTTTCTTTGTTTTCTGACTTGCAGAGTATAAATATTAAAAACAATCTTTTGTTCGAAGAAATGAACATTTATTTTTCTTATTCTTCCTTCAGTTTTGAAAATATCTTGACTAATTATCTGTTCAACGAGAGTATTTAAAAAGATGACTGTTACATTAATCCCAAGGATACAGAGAACAAACAAGAACTCATCTAAATAAGGGATGACTGGTCGGAAGATATCACGGAATGAAAATTAGTCAAAGGTAACTTGATTTCGACCGAATTTCGTAATAGCATGGCCAGCGAGGTGAGGTTATGAGAAGTGTAAATAAATAAAATTGTACACCAAAAAGGTGAATACTAAATATCCGTACTGCTGAGTAAGGTTATTTACGAGAGTCAAAGAAGATTCGAAGACACTTGAAACACGATCGTATACCTGTTGTGCGATAAAATGCCGTATCGCAAGTACAACAATCAACTGAAAACTGAAAACAGGATACAAAGCTGTATTCTCGTCGTACGGAGCAGGTCGACAAGCTTCACCTTTCGAGTTTTCTCAAAGGTGTCTAGAAAATGTCGAATTCGTTTTACGCCTTTTAGGTTACGGCTGTGTATGCAGATTCGACACGAAAGTTTCGTCTATCATAGAAAAATCGCGAGGCACTGTTTTGCGAGCGCAGAAATCAAAGATCAGACCACTCGTAAACTAGGCCTGACATCATGACAAAGACAGAAACGATCGTGATACGTGATGACGAACGGACGAGCAAACGCACGGGCAATAGGGGGTCTCTGTATTATCCGTATCTCTGTCTGTCTGTCTGTCCGTCTCCCTTTCTGTTCCGTCCTCTCTGACATGCATGCACACGCACACTCTTTCTCCCTCCCTCTTGGTTGGTTCATTCGTTCACTCGCTCGTTCGCACTGTTCTTCGGTACTTCCCTAGGTAATTCTATCTTCTTCGCACCGGCCAATACAAGGTTAAATCGTTCATCAACACGAAACGACACAAGCTACCGCGTTTGCGAATTTTGGTAGACAATCACCCAACTGCCCTAATTATTCAACGTACCTCGCAACATGCATAATAGGCACCGTCTTTCCTCCTATTTCTTGAAGTCTGTCTTTCTTTTTCCCCTATCTAGCTACCTTTCTCCCTTCTTTCTCTTTCATGACATAGCGCACTTTGCTTATTGAAAGAAAGGGGAAAAACTCATCTGGAAAATGGCCGCCGCCCGCTTGTTACCGATTTATCCCCTTCTTGCATGGCTACTCCCGATATGCACAATAATGAGCGTGAAAACAAACAATGCTAATGCTTCCTGTATTCGAACCGATAGATCCGTTATTACGATGAAAACATCGATTACGCGATACTGAAAACGTATTTTATATTTTAGACGCCGGCACACATACGTAATAATCGCACTACTTGCTACTCCGAAAGAGTATGCCGTATTAGTTTTTTTTTTTACATTCGGAAATTGTACGGCACCTTTTCCACTTATCGCGCGTACACATATGTGAAAAGCTGGAGCACAAACACTTGTTAACACCACGATTTATTCAGCAAAGGACCATCGCAACGGGAACGGAACCGTCAGCGTCTTAAAAGTCATGCAATTTTCTTTCGCACGTATTCTCGACGACAATGACGTCGCTTCACCATAGCACACGCTCGAGTTTCTGTCTCGCTCGCGTCAATAGTTCCGTTCGCCACCTTACGACTTCGGCTATTATCGGTGAACTACGATGTTTATTCGGTACATCAACTGACCAGTCATGGTTCACACTGAGATCGTTGCTGCTTGTCCTCCTCGTTTACATACTGCATTGCTACTTCCAGACGGTAGATACGGTTACCGGTGGTTATGTATTACCTTAATCATTAGACTGCGGATTTTATGCATTTATAGTAGAGACACAATCGAATAGTGCACAATGGGATAAAAATTTCAATTAGATCCGGTATAACCGTTACTTTCTTCTTTATTTCGTGCAGTTTACGAACACAATCCGTTTCTATTTCATTTTTCTTTTCGGAAATTAATTGTGAAAAGTTTGAATTTGCATACATTTATAACCTATATCTATCACTTACAACATACATAGTTATGATGCCTATACGATTGCGCGAGCAGAATAATTCTTCGTTTCTTTCGAAAGCATTCTTGTTTACAATATCTTCATTCGTTTTCTTTGGTTATCTGTCAACAGAGTTCTATTAAACTACTGTGTATATGTATGTATAGTATATATTTACATGTTACACAAATCGGACACATATGTATAGCAAATATCATAGACTAGGTAATACAATTTTGTATATTAGAAGGTTTATTTATAAAACAAATTATTTAATGAATATAGGTATATAATATGGAAAACTACAGAATATATATACATTTTTTTAAATATCTTTACATATCAGCAGTTTTAATTATCTTTATTATTTTTATTATATGCACATAATTTAAATAAAAAGGACCAAAAGTGTGTTTATCTTATACAATGTCAATATACCTAAAGTGTTTGCTATAAGCTTATATTTATGTAATTTCAAACCTCATTTACATTAAATTACATTACAAATGTAATGAATTTCATCAATTAATGAAATTAATTCCACATATATAGGAATTAAATTGAATGAAATTAAATTAAAATTAATATAAATTTTCAGTATGTTTTCTTCGAATTAGTAAATAATAAAATGATAAAAATTAAGTAAATTTTAAACAAAGACTTATGCACATTATACAGTTTATAAACGCCTTTATTTTATTATATATAATTGAAAATTTTCCTATTCAATTTTACTTTAAAATATTTTAATGCAAATAACCTTTTAACAATGGTTACACTCTCCATACATGTATAGGGTGTCCCAAAAATGTTGTACTTCCTTGAAAGGAGTGATTCCTAAGGTCCCTTGAAGTAACTTTTTCCTGTGCGAAAATGTTCTCCGCGGCTTTGTTAAGGAGTTATTAACGACAAACACAGACCAATCAGAGCGCGGATACAGCAGGCGGATTCTGATTCAGCCAATGCCAACGCCACGCTCAGCGGGAGCTGTCGCCGAGCCGGGATCCCTCTGCTATAGCCGCTCTCTAATTGGTCTGTGTTTTTCGTTAATAACTCCTTAACAAAGCCACGGAGCATATTTTCGCAAAGGAAAAAGTTTCTTCAAACGGCCTAAGGAATCGTCCATTTCAAGTAAGTACATCATTTTTGGGATAGCCTGTACAACACTTTATTACATTAAAGAACAGAAATTATTATATTGATATATTGATTACTCGGTCAACTTACTACATACTTCCCTTGTGTAGTACCCTATAACATCTTTTTAATAAAAACAATTTTAGTAAATTGCTAAATGTTTAACTACGTTTAACTATTATCATAACAAATATGTACAGAAAACGTAGGGAAGTCTTGCGTTGGAAATTTAATTTTATACTTTTAGTGTGTTGAAATATTTATTCTTAAGGGACAGCATTATTGTATATTAAATACTGTTTATAATGGAGAATAAACAAGGTTTATCAATCTTAATATAATTTTAAGAGTTATTTTGGATACATACTTTTTTAACTTAATTAATACATAATTGTAGAACTTTCTAGAATGAAAAATTATTTTTAAAATTATGCTTTGCTATGATTTTTTAAATAAATTATTGGAATTGTATGTGTTAAAAATAACATTAACATCAATAAATACGTAATTTAAGTCCGATAATGATTAGTAAATGTTCAATATAGTAGTAATTGAATTGTAATTAATTACTCGGTAGACAATTTGCTCTTGATTTGTTTTGAATTTGCCACAAAAAAAAATTTCAACCCATTTCTGCACTAGGCACGGTATTTGAGTGCAAAGTTTGCAGGCGGAATTCCATGCCAAATGAAAAACAAATTGAGACCAAACCTTGGCCTTCTTATAGAGGGCAGGTCGGTCGTACTAAGAGTAAATATTGGGCAAAATCGGAGGAAATCTTGCTGTAGCAGGGAAAGTACGCTATAATTTCAAGATCTGTAAATATTTCAATCTTAAAAAATAAATAAATCTTAAACAATTTTAATTTCGAATTCCGTTTTCCATCCTACAGAAAGATTTCCTCCGATTTTGTCCGATATTTACTCTTACTGCGACTAATCTACCCTCTGCAAGTAGGCCAAGGTTTGGTCTCGATTTACTCTCCATTGGGAATGGAATTTTGCATGCAATGAATTTTGAGCCATCTGTTTCCGCATTAGGCTCGGAATTGGTTGATAAATTTTGATGGCAAATTATATTCAAATAGGGACCACCCACATCCTGCTTCAAGCAAAATACGATTACAAACATTGATCAAGATTTGCTCGAAGCAAGTTTGGATGACTGGGTATAGCAAAATATCTTTTTAACAAACAAATATTAACTTATAAAGCATTATCTTTTACAATTTACCCATGTATAGTACACTCTTGTGTTCTAAATCATATTTTGCACATAGATTTTACATTAAAGTTAGAACTATAAAAGTGTACATAAACGTTGTATTTTACAGCATAATTAAAGTGGTACAGTCGAGTAAAACAACAGAAACAATATATAAAATTTGTTTATTAATATAACTTATAATAAGTATTATGTTTTTACATCATTCTATTGTACTCGTTTTCTTAATATATTAGATCAACATATAAACATCGTTTTCTATGATAATTACATATAAACGTCATACGAATATACAAAAAATCGTGATAGATAATGACAGAAATATTATATACAAGGTGAGGCACCTAATACAAGCCAAATGAATAACTTCTACATTTCTTGATATAGGAAGAAATTTTTCAGACAAAAGTTCTTTGGTCTTGAAGGGCCCGTTACATGGTGCACACAACTTCTTTTCAGGTGGAGGTGCTTAGAAGATTTGTAGGTCAACTTAGTTTTTTTAAATAGAGCCATATATTTTTGAACTTCTACGATTTTAGCCCTTTTGGAGACAATTTCAACGATATAGTCATTCAAAGTCATACAGGGTCATGTAAGGTCATAAACGTATAAAAGGATGAAAAACAAATGAAATCAAACTAAGTCAATTCAAAATGCAAACAAAGTGCTTCAATCTAAAATAATCTGCTACAATAGATGCAAAAAAGTACCTGTGCTACTGTGTTCCTGTGGGTAGTCATCATTTTGAGCATCTGTTGTAGCAGATTATTTTGGATTTAAGCACTTTGTTTACATTTTCAATTTGATTTCATTAATAAAGCTGAAAATATCCCATCATGTCAGCATTCACAGTGAATTTATATTTTTCATCCCTTTTCCGTTTATTACCTTAAATGAGCCTGTATGACCTTGAATGACTATATCGTTGAAATTGTCTCCAAAAGGGCTAAAATCGTAGAAGTTCAAAAATATATGGCTCTATTTACAAAAACTAAGTTGACCTACAAATCTTCTAAGCACCTCTACCTGAAAAGAAGTTGTGTGCACCATGTAACGGGCCCTTCAAGACCAAAGAACTTTTGTCTGAAAAATTTCTTCCTATATCAAGAAATGTAGAAGTTATTCAGTTGGCTTGTATTAGGTACCTCACCCTGCATATGTAAATCTTCAAGAATCCCATTTATCATTATAAAATTTTCCAATAAACGATTCAAGGGATTTAAAAATTTATGTATGTTTCTTGAATGTAAGTATTATTTCCAAATTATACGAAACTGAATGTTTTTCATTGAAATAAATTGTAACAACTGTAATTAAACATTTTATAATATGTAATAAATTAGAAATAAAATTAGGCAACTATTATATTTATATAACCCCTTTTACTAGCCTATAAAATAAAGCTATTCCATTCTTTTTACGTTGAAATAAATATTTGACACAATTTAATAACATTAACAAAAAATACGTGCAAATGTGGGAGAGTATTTTAAATATGTATACGCGAATCCAATAATATTAAATAGTTTTAATCCAATAATATCAAAGGATTACTTTCATTGATATCAATAATATCAATAAATAATAGAAAAAATATTAGAGTAAATAATATAGAATAAACACAAATAGGACATATTCATTAACATTTGTAATAGTAATAAATCAAAAGTAAATAACAATAGAGTATATCTGAAATAAAAGTACGTCATCAACACATGAATAGAACCCTGTTTTATAGCAAGATTATAAGTAATAAGAATTAACTTTTATTCTACACATTTTTAATACCCTTATACAAATTGGTATGGTTTACTATATCATTTATGAGAAATGCCTGATCGATATATCCAAAGTATATAGTAAGTAATCATGACTAGTATAACACAATTTTATAACGTAAAGTCTCAAAACTGATAAATAGAAATTAAATATTTCTGCAAGAACGTAACTTGCATGATTTTATTTTCGATTCTACTATAAATTATAAGACTTATGTCAATTAGTTTGGTGTACATAATCAAATAAAAATACTTATAAATCAGTATTCATTTTCATAAGTTTTTTAAAAATATTAATGATTATTAAATTACGAATGTTTATGAATTTATATTCTATAAATGCACATAACATAATAAAGTTCAAAATTCTAATAAAATTTCATACAATTTCTGTATTAGTGCGAATATAAAACCCTTTATAAACTTATTTACATTTAATGTAATTTATTTTCACATGTTAGAATCTTCATAAGCATTCGCAATCTAATAATTATACATAAAATATCACAATTATTAATTCATTTATACTTCGAAATAAATGAACACGTTTATTACATATAATTCTTACTATTTAAATAATTTTCATTATTACGTCATATAATAAACTTTTACTAAGAAATAAATTCTAATAGTAGGTAATGCATTTTAATTGCATTATAAAAATTATATCACATCGATGACAGTCCATGTTTTAAATTTAAGGCATAAACCTGCAATTTGTTGTAAAAAATGATTAATTTAGTATTTCAATGGCTCAAGAAAAAGAAATGTAGTTTTGAAAATGCATTTCCTACTTCAACCAAACATATTTTATTCTATATTAACATTTACTATTCTAGGATATTATAAATATGTTACTTGAATCTATGTTTATAGTAAATTACAAATAATACATTACAATCATTTGTTTTTTAAGTTACAAAATTTCCTTATATTACTTTAAATATTTCCTAACAAAAGAACTGCTTGAATAATATATTTGTAATATATTCTGATTTTTATGATGTAATAAGATAATTTATGCATGTTCATTAGTAATCCATATTTTAAATACATTCATTATATTAGAAGAATCCTGTTATGTAGTAAATAAACTGAATGTAGTAAATAAAATCAATATGTTAATGAACACCCAGCAAACTTCAACCCTGGAGATTCCAGGACAAGAGATGTAATTAGTCAGGTTATTAAAATCGTCAGTTGAATATAAAAAACGATTCCTGTAATAGTCGTTATACAGTTGGAAATGTGGCAAACCACAGGCAAATTAACGCTTAAAGCTTGTAACCCATAACAACCTATGTATTATTGATAGAATGGTTACAAATTAGTGTAAAACAAGGTACATTAATATCTTGCAAAAAAAGGATGTTCAAAAGTATTTTACTGGAACCTACATCTTCTTATTGAGGAAGAAAATTAAATATAGAAAAATATATTACTTTCTTAAACACAAATTAACACAATTGTAGCTGATTTAAAAGACATTGCTGCTAGTGGATTAGAGTCATAGGGTAAATCGCTGTTGTCCCATGAAAACGGAACTACAGTGTTTACTCTATATATGTCCCAAATGCCTAGTCGATAAAAGTCCCAGAACTACTATATATTCCCACTGCCGCCGGGTATACCCCGTGAGAGGCCATGAACCGAGGCCTCTAGAGCTTCGCTGTCCTTTTCTATGTTTGGCGTGGATCAAGTAATAGTATCTCCTAGCCGATATATGTCCCTGGCTTTACCCGTGTTTTGGACATATATCGAGTAAACACTGTATAAAGAAACAAAAGAAGAGTGAAGAGGTTGCTGCAGTATTCTCTCGCTGAGTATCGAATTAAATTCACCCAAAATTAATTTTTTAATTGGATCGTTTCTTTTACTTTCTGCCCATTTCAAACTTCAACCACTTTCTCCATTTAAAAAATTCAAAGATACAAGTCTCCCTTCGTTTTATGGTATTATTTTTTGTAATTGTCATTCTGTTCAGAAATATTGACAAGAAGGATTTCTTTAGGTATACATAATATATCTGAAGATCTAAGTTCCTTTGCACAGAAAACTAAAAATCCATAATAATAATCAATTTACTTCTCGATTAGCTAATATTATAAGATAAGTTTCTTAATGTGCAAGAGGCGTGTGATTCGAAAGGAAGCTAAATCCCACACAAAACGCTATGATAACGACAGATTTTACTCAAAACATTAATTAAAAAAAGGAAGGCTCTTACAAGTTTTCTAATTAATCAAAGATTTCTAAATTGTTGTCTCATGTTTTGGTCGCTGATAATTTAGTAAGGCCACTGTACTTTGAGCACCTGGTTTGTATTTTATTAAGAAATCGTGTAAATAATTTTCTGAAAGTTGTTTACATTTTTAAATGTCAGATATAAAGATATAAATAGAAATACTAAAATTTATGGATAAGGTGACCCACTTTTCTTAATTAGTCTTACGTTTATCTATAATTCAAGAGATTAATTATTCAATAAACTTTTTGTAAAAAAGATCAAGCAAGGCCCTCAAGACCTTCAACAAAGACAGTTTAACCGCAACAGCCGATGTAGTGTCTAACAATGCAATTGTTAAATATAGAATATTTAATACAGATAGCTGTACCAAAAACTAACTTTATCAATGCTCGTCAACTAGTTATGGAGGTAAGTTGCAATGTATTTAGGTCTATTAATAGGCCTATAGTGTAGTTTAGACAGTATGCTGATGTGTCGCATATCTGCTTTTACATGAAACATGTGCTAGCTCAAGATCCTGCCTGCGCAGGATATTGAAGACAGTCATCAACCATATGTGTGCAAAGTGATGACACTTTGCGACTCATTGCAACAGATATATGAAGAGTCTTATTTGAGGCATTTGCATAAATGGAAGACCTAGCAAGACACTATTTGGTCATACAAAGTCTGTAGGTAACTCAGTAATTGTGATAGGTGATGAAGTGACCACAGCAACCTCTACCATAAGAAGATAAAGTTATGAAAAATGCTTAACCGTAGTCAAATGTGAATCAAGAAGAGGAAACCAGACAACACTGAGGCTAAAAATACTTTAAAAATGTAACTGATTAGAGAAGTAGGAATACTTTGAAAAAGAAATTGTGAGTACAAACACTAAACAAAATTGAAATGATTCAGATCTTGTTTGTACATTGTGTTGTACATGACTAATAAAGGACTAGAAATATAGTAAGATCTATGTTATAACATTCAAATATTATCAAACAAGGACAAGTAGAAACATAATCACAGCATAATAAATGCTTTACTGCTAAAATTATCACACTGAATTTATTCTTCGTATGAAAATTGGGCGAAACTTCCGAAAGCCGGTCACGCACGAATTAGCTTAAAGTTTAAAGATAATCTCATTTTGTATTAGAAAGTAATGATCTAAAATTTTTTAAATCCAAACCTAATCCAGACCAAAAATTCTTCTCGCAAATATTGTTTTTATCTAAAAGGAACCTGTTTTCAGAATTTCAGCGAAATCGAAGCATAGAAGTTTTCACAATTACAGGGAGTGACAATGAAATGATAAAAACATTCTTTGCAAAATTTTGGGTTTTAAATTTCGAGTTGCCGAAAATCCTTCCCGCAAACATTGTTTTTATGTAAAATGAAGCTATTTATAAAATGTCAGCCAAATCGGACGTGACCGGTTTTTGAAAGTACAGCCAAAAATCGCAATGTGATATTGAGAAATCTACAAATTCAAATAAAAGGAAGACCTTCTTGTGTGAATCCCTGGATGAATATTGCGGCCATTTTGGTGCCAAGACTAATGCGGAAACAGATGGCTAGGTACTTCAGTGCAAAGTTTGCAGGCGAAATTCCATGTCAAATTGGCTTCGTTATAGAGGGCAGTCGCACCAAGAGCGAACTTAACCTTGTTCTAAGAGGAAACATTGCTGTAGGAGGGAAAACGGAATTAATAAATTATTGAAATATATGAAACTTAAAATTATATAATTCAGAAGTTTAAATAAAATTCACTTTCCCATTTTACAGTAAGGTTTACTCAAATTTTGCCCGATATGTACTCGTAAAGCAAGGGCTTAGTGCAACCGACCTGCCCTCTATAACGAAGCCAAATTTGGCATGGCATTTTGTCTGCAAATTTTGCACTCAAATCCCGATCCATCTGTCTCCACATTTGGCTCGGAATTTGTCTACAAGTTTTAGTGCTAAATTCATACAAAATAGGGTTCAAATTTTGCTCCAAGCAGGGTTTGGTACCAAATGGACAAGTGGTTTGCTCGCAAAGTATGATACAAACATTGGGCAAAATTTGCTCGAAACAGCATTTGGCTAACTGGGCATTTGAAAACGACAAAGTTTTCGGTGAAGGTAGCCATCCCGAAAAAGCCGGAAACCGCACGTATAGCGTTTTCAAAAATCGACAGTCCAGCAGAGACGAACGTAAACAACTGAATGGCGCCTACAACTTTTCTCGATATCAAGCAAAAAGAAGTTCGTTATACCCTCAAACTCTTCAGAACGAATTCAACTTCCACAGCAATAGTACCATACTAGATTCAGATTTGTATGCATCTCTGTCCATAGACAAGAAAAAATTACGAAGAAACGTAGACTTAACCAAACGAGGTGATTCCATATGTTCAAAACGTTCTAAACTATTTAGAACGTAAAGCTAAAAAGGAAATCACAGATTGTATTGCACTTACTCCAAACAAACCCAGTCTTGCAGCTGAGAAAAAATAGGTAACTTCAGCGCTCTCATAGAAACTGAGTCACAAAAGTAATAGGTTCTAGAAAATGAAAATATTATTACCAAAAAGAAAATCCGAAAGTAATATACAAGAGTCCCTATCAAGATACGAGCAAATTCCTAATGATAACAAAACTTCAGAATCTAGAAAACATTTTTAAGAAAAAATTTCTGGAAGCAGTTACAGCTCCTTTTCTGCATAAAAAAAGGGAAACAAATAATGTTATATTTAGAGATTCGAGAGATCCTACTTGAACTGAATTTTTTTCAGACAGAGTGAGCATAACTTTTAGAAATTATCTAGCCGATAAAAGTCCCAGAACTATCCCCACTGCCGCGGGGTATACCCCGTGGGGAGCCGCGAGTGTAAAGGTGCCTAATTGGGACAATTATTCAAGCGACACATTTTAGTATGATGTAAAGCTCATAAAGTCAGCCAACATCTATATTGAAGAGGCGGAAACAACTCTCGTGTTGGAGTTGGAAAATCTATTTTTTACATTTAGGTACTGATAAACTTGTTGATAATATTAATTCAACCATTTCTAGCACCGGATAGTCACTCTTTTCAACGTCACTATAAAAATTTGTTGTTCCTGTAAATTTAATGAAGTTATTATAGTAGTTTGTAAAAATTTTAATTCAAATTTCGTAAAAACGAAATTCTTGAGAGCTTTACAACATGAAATGTACACTATAATTTGTAACAATGTAGAAGAGGTTTAGTGTTATAGGTCACATGTTTAGTAATTTTGATACTTTGTTAATGATTTAACAAGTATATACACTTGTATATACATACAAATAGAGACGTGCAAATCATATTAAGCATATGACTTGGACATACTACAGATTTTGAGATAATTAAAAAACTATTTTCTGGTGCAAATAAACACATATTAGATATAGATATTCAATAATAATTAGAATTTTTTTAGTAAGAATGTGTTTAGTCCTTCTGTTGTGACTCATGTGTAAAGTAAACAAAAAACTTCCACAGAGCACTGATGATTAAATACTCTAATGACTAAAATACATTTTTAAAAAAGAATTGGTACAATGCATTTTATCAAATTCTTGCCAGTAACACGTACACAAATTCCTTTTGTTTTAATACTACCCTATATAATAATATGTACGTATAATAGATATTTTCTTATTTGCCGTGTATATTCGATGTCAGCAAATAGTGAGCGATTTTTCAGACTATATATTCGCATTAAAAGGGCTAATTAAATAAAATTTATTCTTCTAATTTTAAAATGAAATAATCAGAACATATTACATGTACATTATTCACAGGAAACGTTACTAGAGAGCTCATATTATTTCTTTTTCATGCTATCACATTTAATATATTAACTTGTTCAAGCTCTAATTTAAGAATACTATTCATTTTGCAATTATATTGTGTTCTCTTACCTGAACTGCTTTTTAGATGTACTCAACTTTCCTGTTTTATACATCAACATCGTACATAGCATGAATAAATTATCCTTTTTCTACCAAACCTATTTATTATTGTGGTAGATATAGTATCACTTTTTTACATATTTTAAAAAGTTTCTTCTAATCACTGTAGTAAGTGATTAAAACTTTGCTGTGTTCTATATCAATCTACAACAACTTCTAAACTTGTGTCATTAGTAGATACGTTCATCTCTTCGTCTTGCATAGTAGTTTTATCAGTCATATTTGAAAGTGTCTGATGTATATTTGAAGTTTGATTGTCAGGCTTTCCTTCTTCAACTGGTTGAACGGTGGTTAATGTACTCCACCAGTTAGAAAAAGCTCCTTTCGCTTGCGAAAGAGCACCACCTAATTCATAGAAAATATCATTAATTTATGCCAATAAGGTTTAATATATTCTTCTCTCTTTAATAAATAAAAACACAACATACCTACAGCTTTTCCTGTTGTCGCAACAGCCCTCCCAGTCGATGCCATTGCTTGGTTTAATTTTCTACCACTTTCTGTATTTTGCATTGTACTGTAATACACGTTTTATTTATTTTTACACATGCGTATGTCATTTTATTATATTATTTTGATAATGGTTGTCACTGCGGTAAGTACATTATATGAAATGGAGCTACTCACTGTGACAATCGTAATTTCATATCTTGAACTGATAATTGCCCCGCAAATGGGTGACCAGGTTCTATATTATTTATTTCTGGCTTATTAGAATTACTCCACATTTCGTAATTATTTGTAGTGCGCCAAGCAGCAATAAATGCAGAATTATAATGATCGGATTGTCGAGTATCTTGTTGCATAGATGTTCGCAACATACTCAGTAAGTACACACGAAATTGAGTTCTGATCCATTCGTCTCCACCTTCCCATCCCACACCATCCAAAAAAATATCTTTGCGAGGCTCTGCTACATGTCGAACTATATAATCAGCAAATCTAAGATCCTCCGTTGTAAGATGTAATTGTCTCCTTAATTCTGGATCTGTTGTTTCTATCCGCATATTTTCAACCTACATACATAATAATATTACACAAACACACGAATCATCCGTGTACTATGTACTTTTTACTAAATACTAAATCATTGGTATGTTAATGTGAACATACCTCTACTAATACATCAATAAGTTGTTTCTTTTGCTTAAATAAAACATTTGTAACTCCCACTATGTATCCTCTGACATTAGCATCTGCCAGGAGATCCAGATATGGTAACGATAAATATGGTAAACATAGATAACCCTTAAGAAAATGCAGATTGTTAAACAATATGTTATATATCATGTATTATACTTGCAACGGTAGTATAGTAGTACATAATTACGTACCTTTGTAAACAGATTTAAGGGTAAACCGCAAAATTCTGGATTTATATGCGCAATTTGAGTAATATTATTTGTTAAACGAGCATCTGAAAGCGCATCGTTACTTGTGTCACGTGGTAAAGTATTGTCTGTATCTGTTGCACCTAACGTAATTGTATTTACACTTTGTACTCTGTGTACATAATCATTTGGTTTTCTAGAATACACAGTATTATTTTCCTCTGCATACGACTCAGTACATTCTTGCGCAGATTCAACTTCGATAACTTTCATATTTAAGTTTTCGTTTTCATTGTTATTTTTCTGCAAGCTTAAGTTATTAAACTCATCCATGCATTTACCTTCCATGGTTTCAACAGCTTTATTATCGTTTATACAATCTGAATGTTTATTCGAATTACCATTAACATGTTCTTTCGCTGTGTCTGATATGTTATCTTTAACAGAATTGATCGAAGATACATTGTTATCAATGCTGTGAACTATATCTTCTTCATCGAATGTAGGTATAGGAGACATAGGTCTAGACGGCCTAATAAAAACAAAATAAATTCTGTAAGAAGGTACAGTTAAAAAAGAAATTCAAATGAAATGCCTAATCATTTCATAATTACCTAACATACGCAGCTTGCTGTAAACCACTTTCAATCATATATGGAAATAGTGAAAGTAACGTTAATATTGCTGCACATAATGGTTGCACTGGTGATTGGTAGAAAACTATTTTTTTTTCTAATAGAAGTAGTTTAAACAATAAAAGAACTTTGTGACGAAATTGTAAAATAAAGTCCCTTGCAGATAACCCTACAAATAATATTTTTATAATTATAGTACGAAATGCTTATTTCTACTTTGTTTCTTAATGTTTTATATTAAGAAACACATTACATATATTAAATATTATTATTCTGTAATTACCAACAAAGACTTGAGGTGGTATTTGACTTTCGCTACTCATACAGGAATTGAGATGATGATAAGTATCTTCTAATAATGATACTTTACTGAAGTCACCTTCTTCGAAATAAGCATGTGTTATCAGTGCCATTTTAACTTGAATGTGACCATACAATGGTAATGTACTTAGTACACAAACAGATTTTTGAACAGTTCCTCTCGTTATGTCAGATGTACGATTTTTCAATTTCTGAAAATTTATCGTTGTTACATTTTTAAGTAATTAATACACTTCATTTTCTCATTTTATCCGAAGGAAGGATAAAGAAAAACAAAACCTACATAGTATGTGTGTACATGTATAGTAACAGTGACATATACAATAATTTAGTAATTTCAGTAATAGTACATATAATTATAAAGAAAGTAAATTCTTATAATTCTTTTTATTAAAACGAAGATATTTTTTCTTAATAATTATATATTCTTACTTAATAAAATTATTATTTATTTGTAATGTTTGAATTACTATTTATATGTTTACCTGTGTTTTGTTACTTTGTAATACTATCAATGACCGTATGTAAGCATGATAGAATTTTGTAAGAAAATAATTCTTCTAAGAATATTTGATCTAAAAAAATGAATAATACTCAAAATATTCTTTGAACAACTCGACTGTTTGGAAAAGAGTTTCAGTAACTTAATTTTCCAACAAGGAATAAACAGTGACCATCTAAACTTTTTTTTACACTGTATAATTTCCAAGATATTCAATTCGAATATCTTCTATCCTCAATTTTAAGAACAGCTTTTATACTTTCAATATAAATGATTACAGATAGAAAAAATAAATAAATGTAATATCTACATATATAAGAGCCCTATTTATTAAAGTTTCATTGAAATCTAATAAAATGCGCATCGTAATGAAAATTTAACGATTTTTTTGTTTCATGTATAGTTAAATAAAATGAATGAAACTATACATGTATAGTTAAATGAATATATAAATTTTGGATTCAGTCCTAATGCTGAAAAAGAAAATTTGAAAATTGAAATTTGAATTTGGCACTTTAGATGTTTCCTGCTTTAATGACACATGTAACGTGTACATATTTACACGTAATATATTACACATATATATTAACATCATGTACTCCATTAGTTTTGCATCTTTAGTTTGTTACTGAAGTTGGTTTTACTTATTATAATACGTCTTGTACCGTTTAAGTTTAACACTACAACTATCGAGCACTAAAAGTATTTAATTTATATTGCTTTATAAAGATAACAAGGGTGCATTCATGGAGATTTTGTGAAATTTTTATTACATTATACACTCAAATCAATAAATTTTTTCAATAATTTCTCACAAAAAGCATCTTTATGATTTTAATAATTGAGAAATAGAAATCCCAAACCAGTCACTTTAACGGATACACCAGTTCGACATATTGAGGATCAGATATCATTATTTGGGAAATAGTGATGTAAAATATTGTAAAATATCAATATATCGAGAACTATGATAAATATCTTTTTGCGATTGAGCTTTCAACTTTTCTGGATATAAATGTAGAATTTTTAAAAAATAATGTGTATCACTCATTGAAGGATAAAATATATTTGAATATTTTTGAAACAAAGTATTCTTTTGAAAATATAAATATTGTTTCCAATTCAGTTACCAAATGTAATTATAATTTTGACAATTTTTCATCATCTTCAATCATCAGGGAAAGTTACATAGAACTGCATCTAATTTGTAAACATACCCAATTTTTTTTGCTGGTAAAAGGCTTTGATGTCTTTTTCATTCAAAGTTGAAATGATTTCGGATATAACTTTTAACAATTATTAAAACAATGTTGTAACATTCTTGTATGAAAATCTTTTTGGTCCATCAGCCTATTACTGTATCGACGCCGGATCTACTCTATAATGTTTCAAATCTGTTATTCTCCTTCTAATTAAGTTCGTTCTGTTCAAAGAAATTCAAGAAAAGCTATTCACCTTTATGCACCACTTTAACTCGTTATAGTTACATATATGTACTTCCGATCAACAAGCAAATAATGTTAACTTGAAAAAGATCATAAATTACAAAAACAAACAATTATTTTAGACATCAAAATATATTTTTTCACGAATTTAATAAAATTGTAACTAACAAAAAACAATTGACTATTTCAAAAAAGCTGGTAGAACAATTTTTATTACAGAAATTAAGAAATACAAAGGGACAAACCTTTTAGCGAAGTAACAAACTTTTTCCTGTATTATTAACTTAGAAAATATGAGGATCAAGTTTCATGTTCTGAATAAGACTTTATATTTTCCTTTAGATCAGGCCTGCTCAACGATAGCTCACACAACAGATGTGGTTGCTTCTCCTTTTCACCTGCTCGACGAGTCAGTCTCCACCATGTCCACTCCAAGTTTTCCTTTGGCAAGAGGCCCATGACTGCTGCACTGGCAGGTTATTTACCACTACTAATATTCATGTACATGTACATGCCGAAGGAAAAGACGGAGTGGACATGGTGGAGACTGACTCGCCGAGCAGGCGAAGAGCCACCGTTGAACAGGACTGCTTTAGATCAATTTATAGTGCGTATGAAGACAAATTTGTAATCCTATGAACTATAAATTTCATATTAAATGGTTTTCAACGTACTGTATGTACAAATTTATAAAGAAGTGTGTATAATTTTTTTATGATCCACCTTGGAATTACATATGTATATTTTTAAGATTTCAAACATAATGCAAACATGGAAATAGAAAATTGGGAAATGTTTTTTCAAAGTGGAATATTTTCCACTATAATGTCACTTTCATAATAAAAAGGATTATAAGCTGATATATATTGTATAAACTGGATAGGGAACAACTTTTTGAATTTCCGAATTAATGCAATTTAATGGTTTAAACTTCAATTTTCTTCAAACTAATATTTTTCAACAATTCAATCAATCCATATTGAATTCACTTAAAAATTTTAAATATTTATAGTAAGATTATCTTCAATTATGTGTTTTGGGTTTTGTATTTTCTTGATTCAAAAAAATTAATATTTTGAAGAAGTACTATTTAATTACTATAAGAAATATAATCTCTTTTTTAAACATTTTTTTCAAAATATGTTCCTCTAAATTCACATTGTTCACCTACATATAATAGAAAAATTTATAAGCTATATGTTACGAATCAAAGTTTAAACCAGAATATGTTTTTCGATAATGATTTCTTTGACTTATAAATAATACTTTCATAAGAAAACTGATCTAAATCTTATCATACCATAATTCTTATATCTGTTCAGGGTCCTCCAAAAGTTCTAAAACAATCAAATATCTTAAAAATAAAGTATTTTTAAAGAAAAAGTTTGAGACAGAAGTTTTAAGGTTTTCAATTTGTATAATTTTGAATGAAGGGGTCAAGGTCACGTTAAGGTCAATATGATTTTTTAAAATGAAACGTGCAATGGTAAAGCTGACAGTGAAACCTTTCCTTTTTTATGCATTTATAACAAAAATCAGTACGTGCAATTTAAAGCACTGAATATATTTAAAAAATTTTAGAACATCAACGTATTAGATTCAGTTTAATAAGATAATTGGACGAAGGAAGAAATTTTTATTTGGTTCCTATGTCTTGCAATCGATTCAAACATTTTTTATTTTGCATGAAGATCAGCAGCCTAATTATAACCTTTCACATGTGCACTAAGGGGAGATATGTACATAGTCTGATTTTACACTCCATGTCTGTGTGTGCGTGTGGGCAATATGGGCATATATGTGTTTGACACTTAGTATCACACTTGGTACTAGACTTGGCACACTCTGGATAATGCTAATGTTGATGGCACTACATCTTTGAAAGCTAATTTTCTTTGGACTCAGAAATTTCTATGTAAAAAATGTTGTCATCAATCAGTTTTCGAAAAGGACAAAAAATCTAATAAATAATAATTGAAGTCTAATAATATGATCATTCAATAGGATATAGTAGATTCTGGTTAACTGGGACACAATGGGACTTGATAATTTGTCCCAATTAAGCTGCTTACTGTCCCAATAGTATTGTATTCCATAATAGTTTTTGTTTCCATTCTTTGGTATCTGTTCCGATTCAATGGCGTCCCAATTAACTGGAATCCACTGTATTTAAAACCTTATATCTTTCGTCTGAAACACTTTCTTCGAAAATGCTTTACTTTCGAAATAGTTAACTGCTCCAGGAATTTTGAAGGATCCTGCATAAAGAATAAAAGATAGCTATAGTCGAGATTTAAGTAACAAGCTAAAGATACAATTCACCATTTAGCATATGTAAAATTATGATTTATTTTTAAAACTGGTTAAAAATTGATATAAACTATTTGTTATGTCCTAGAGGATACCGCATAAACGAGTAAATGCACTCGATAATTTTTAATTTGGCTTTAGATTAAAGTAAAACTAATAATTCAACTTCGAAATCAATGAAGCAGTTTTATTCAAAGGTAATAGACATAATATATTTTTAGAAAGTAAATAGATATGTATAGTATAAAAAAATTATTAATACGAGTCAGTATAACTATTTTAGTGTAGCGATATACAATTAAGATGTAATAAAAAAAACTATAGATATTTCTAATAAGTAATTTTTAATGTATTCAAGTGTTAAATTCTATTTAAAATAGAAAAAAAGTCATGGCTATTATCTACAAAATAAGTTATATTTTTAATTCATTCATATTGTTTCCCCAATTGTATTTTAATTTTCTGTAGGTTTATGGTGACTAAAATTGTAATTATTTTCTTATGTTGTTAATATTATGTAATAAAATAAATTAAAGAAAAATTGGACTATACTGAAATGTTATTCATTAAGAATTTTATTACCTCCACTGGGATTTGTCTAAAGCACGAAATACCATATATTGTGCGTTTTGTATCATTTAAGCTAGGTAAATGAAAATAAACTGTATCTTCGTCATAATTGTGAGATCCATCTGGCAAAGCAAGAGTTGGCAAATATTTCCAACCTAGTGGACATTCGTTTGGAGCCCCTGGCACCAAAGGAGGAAATGAATATTCTACCTAATAAAAAATTGTAAATATAAATTTACTATTCACTGTAATAAATTTAATATTTATTGTTTGTACATTTATGCTACATATTTAATCAGTACCTGTACAGACCAAGGAAGTAAATGTTCTTATATCGAACACAATATTGTTGCATTCTTTATGAATTCATAGTTATAGTTCATAGTTATATATATATATATATATATATATATATATATATATAATAAATAAATAAATATATATTTATTCATTTATTTATATATATTTAGCTATTTATAAATTACAACCATTAATTAAAGGATGCAGGCAATTGTAATCTTTATTAATGACATTTTGAAAAATTGTCAACATAAAAGTTTGTCATGAAATTAAACAAAATAACAATAGCGGCTTACTTGACATCCTTTTTTATGATGAAATCCGACGACAATCACATGAAGTATTGGTCCAACAGATTCTGCCATATTTTAATAATCTATCTTCGGTAAAATTTACATATGGCGTATCGTTTAGTATCCACATTAATTTAATTCCTTCATTTTAAACAGGTAAAAACATCTCTCTTTACGAGCACTCGAACTAACAATAAGCACTCGGTTTGACATGCCCTTAAAATCCACCATGTTAGTTTCAAGCTTACCAACTAATCAGTCTGTCATTTTCTAACAGAGAGGATACGAGAGTGCTCATGTCCGGGATTTTTGTGCCTCTGGTATAGTGCTGCCCTCACACTAAATCACCGACGAGATATTTAGAAAGACTGCCAGCCCCCGTGCGAGTCTCAAAGTGGGTCCCAGGCAGTCCCAGGTAGGGCTGTGCGAGTACCCGAAAATGCAAGCCGAGCTTAGCTCGGCTCGATTGTGCGAGTCGAGTCGAGTACCCGCACGCGAGTGGCTCGCAACGAAGCGAACGGCTCGAAATAAAATCAGCCGTAAAATGACATGATGCGAGTTACAGCGGGAAGATCAGCACATCGATATTATCAAGCATTTTAGTATATTGAGAATGCTAAATGTTTGCGATGTTTTCTTATATATTTTGATAGTGAAATGGATATAATGAGTAATGAGTAATGTTGATTCAGAATTTGTATAACCCTTATTGAAAATAATTATGCAATAACAACTATTTCCTAGATTTATGTAAATAACTAGATGTGATCTATAAAGAACGGTATTTTATATATTCCTTTATATTATACTCCGGTTCAGTGTACAGTCGTAAAAATGTGTTGTCGCAGAATTGTTTATAATGTTGAAAATTAACGTTAAACTTCGTTATATAGTTTTAGAAAAGAATGGATATATGTGTGCTTTATCATAAATTTTCTAGTTCAAGGTCATTTGAAGGTCATAGTGTACCACATCATTGAACTCGTCTTGACATCAGCTACAACACTGTGAAGTTAAAAATATGTGGTGCTATTTGAAAATCATCGATGACCTTCCAAAGACCTTGAAAACGACTACAATAGGAACATTTTTTTATATCACCATATTTGCCCCCTTTAAGGGCCAGTTTTCCTACGTAGCCTTGAGTCGCCACGCTCCAAACAGGAACTAGGAGAAGCTTCCTAGCGATCTTCACGCTACAAACGGCCGCTAGGAGAAGCTCAAATGACAGTGTGTGTGCCGTGTGCGTGCCGTGTGCGTGTGCCATGGTATGCCCCACACAACGCTAGATCCGCAAGAACGAAAAAGATTGCAAGGGTTCGGGAGGCGGCAAATCATTGTTCGATAATGCAAAGATGGGGCTTTCCAGGGGTGAAAAGCGTTAGATAAAAGATAAATCTAGAGCGCTCGCGAACGAACAGGTCCTACTTTTGCGTTTTCTAGGCGTAATTTGCAATATTCGGCAGAATGTAGATATAAGGACACATTTTCTTAAATAACCGGGTTCTTATTGAGAATGTTGACGGCGAGCGCTCTAGCGGTGACATATACAATGTCAATGCAACGCCTATTATATTGTATAATTACGTATTAAACAAAGGATTTGCCGCCCCAGAAAAACCATCCCACAGCTATTATTTTGCTCAAATATAATTCCGGCATTTTTCGCTACGAGCGCTGTATTCTCTTTCCGATCATTGTCGTCGTCAGCAGTCACTATGCACGAATGAGAGTCGTGCGCAACACTCACACACCGCCAGGTCGGCGTGTACGTGTACCTACGAGAATAGCAAGGGTCCGGGATGCCGCGAATTATTCCTCGATAATGCAAAGATGGGGCTCATCAGGAGTCAAAAGCGCTAGATAAAAGATAAATCTAGAGCGCTCGCCATCAAACAGGTCCGACTCTTGCATTTTCGAGCAACATTTTGCATTATTCGGTCGCATGGTGCCTGCCGTAGCTTCGTTCGAACAGCCGTGCCTCGGCACACTCACACACAGCTAGGTCGGCGTGTACGTGTACCTACGAGAATAGCTAGGGTCCGGGATGCCGCGAATCATTCCTCGATAATGCAAAATGGCAGAGTTGGGCAAAATATTTATCTAAATAAAAATTTCGAATAACTAGTAAAAGATAAAAAAAATTGTTATTCCTTATTCGAAGGTTCAAGTAAAGAAAGTATCTTTATTTGATGTGTATCGAATAATTTTATTCGACGAGAATTTATCCGACGAAAAAAGATAATTTTTTTTATTCGAAGCGGATTTATTCAAACTTCGAATAATTTTTTCATCTTTTATCTTTATTTTCTATTCGAAGGCTTCTAGTAAATCTTCGAATTACTTTTACCGAGCGCCGAGCTTCAAAGACCCAGCGAGGACAGACGACATACAATGTAAGCGGATGGAGAATCGCGCACATATGAAAGTTTAAACTTTTAGATTTTTCAATATATCCTCATGAAATTGTGACGAGCGAATGGAGGGGATGTTCCTGATGAAAATAAGGTCAAATTCGAGTGTAATCGAACAAGTTTCACTGATACGTAATGTTACAATAAAAATTACAATCTAATTAAAGACAGTCCAAATGATGTCGTGTTTGGACTCATTTTTATCGGGATAAGCTCTACAATTCATTCGTGTAAACAATATTGTTCTGATTAAAAATGTAAAAGCATAAATTGCCAATAATGCTCGATTCTCCATCTGCTTACATTGTAGGCCGTTGGTCGGTCGCTGGTCTTTGAAGTCCCGAGCTCGTAGAGTCGCGAGATATCGGTGTGAAACAACTACCAATACAATTGCAAAACTTGTTTATTTTTCATTATTTTTTTATGGGACTTGCGCCAACTAATTCGTGGCATTCTTCTGATTAAAATGACACTAAACGCGGTACAAATTGGACTGTGTTTAATATTTTTAATTGTAGATATATTCGAAAGCTTCGAATAAATCTTCGGCTAACTTTTGCCAGCTCGACGAATAAACCGGTCGGACCGGAGGACCGACGAGCGCCGAACGTCGAAGACCCAGCGACTGCCAAACAGCCTACAATGTAAGCAGATGGAGAATCGAGCATTATTGGCAATTTATGCTTTTACATTTTTAATCAGTACAATATTGTTTATACGAATGAATTGTAGAGCTTGTTCCGATCAAAATGAGTGCAAACACGACATCATTTGGACTGTCTTTAATTAGATTGTAATTTTTATTGTAACATTACGTGTCAGTGAAACTTGTTCGATTACACTCGAATTTGACCTTATTTTCATCAGGAAAATCCCCTCCATTCGCTCGTCACAATTTCATGAGGATATATTGAAAAATCTAAAAGATTAAACTTTCATATGTGCGCGATTCTCCATCCGCTTACATTGTATGTCGTCTGTCCTCGCTGGGTCTTTGAAGCTCGGCGCTCGGTAAAAGTAATTTGAAGATTTATTAGAAGCCTTCGAATAGAAAATACAGATAAAAGATGAAAAAATTATTCAAAGTTTGAATAAATCCGCTTCGAATAAAAAAAATTATATTTTTTCGTCGGATAAATTCTCGTCGAATAAAATTATTCGATACACATCAAATAAAGATACTTTCTTTACTCGAACCTTCGAATAAGGAATAAAAATTTTTTTTATCTTTTACTAGTTATTCGAAATTTTTATTTAGATAAATATTTTGCCCAACTCTGCCATTTTGCATTATCGAGCAATGAATCGCGGCATCCCGGACCCTAGCTATTCTCGTAGGTACACGTACACGCCGACCTGGCGGTGTGTGAGTGTGCCGAGGCACGGCTGTTCGAACGAAGCTACGGCAGGCACCATGCGACCGAATAATGCAAAATGTTGCTCGAAAATGCAAGAGTCGGACCTGTTTGATGGCGAGCGCTCTAGATTTATCATTTATCTAGCGCTTTTGACTACTGATGAACCCCATCTTTGCATTATCGAGGAATGATTCGCGGCATCCCGGACCCTTGCTATTCTCGTAGGTACACGTACACGCCGACCTGGCGGTGTGTGAGTGTGCCGCGACACGGTTGTTCGAACGAAGCTACTGCAGCGCCGTCGTTTATGATGTCGACCACGCATGCTCAGATCGCCTCTATTGTCAGAGATCATGCGACCGAATCAGAGAGGATACTCGGAAAATGCCACTCGACACTGAATGTGGAAAGTGCACCCAGCTCCCCATACTGGACGAAAATGTTACTATTTAGCTTCTTCTAGTGGCCGTTATAGCGGTACTATCGATTGTTCAAGGCCACCTGGGAAAACTGTCCCTTAACAGTACAACTTTTCTCTCTAACATTTTCTTCTATCTCTAATCCTAACGGAGCTATTTAGGTGGCCTGTTTGTCGTGAACCACCCGGTATAAATAGCCTCACACTAGTAGATACTTGTAATTTGAACACTAATTATTACTATATTTGTTAACAATAAATAAAAGATTCGTCTTAACATCAACTACAAAAATATGTAATAAAAAATACTTAGTTTTATATTTACTTAAAAAATTAAGATGACCATAATTTAAAAAATTAAATAATTTAATTAAAAAAGTAATAGTGGAACTGAGATGAAGCACCGACGAGATATATATAAAGACTGCCAGCCCCCGTGTTAAACCACAGACGAGGTATAAGGATAGACCTATCATCTTATGGGACTTCGTGTCCGATGTTCTGAAATATCGACCGTTCAAAAAATTAGAGGTTTTGTCAGAGAGGAAATGAGAGTGCTCACGCCCGGGGTTTTAGTGTCCCCGGTATAGTACTGCCCTCTAGTCTAATTTTTAGTCTCGACCAGAACCTGCATCATCTTTAGCCTGAAACCGAACCTGCATCATCTTTAGCCTGAAACCAAACCTGCATCATCTTTAGCCTGAAACAGAACCTGCATCATCTTTAGCCTGAAACAGAACCTGCATCATCTTTTTAGCCTGCACCATAACTTGCATCATCTTAGGCTGGATCAGAGCCTACATCATTTTTTAACATAGAAATAGCATCCACGCCTGGCATTATTTGGCATCCGCTGCCAATATCCAATAGAGAAAAAATTCCGAAGATTATAAAGCACGTTTTGCTCTCAAATTAATTTATATTTTAAGTAACTTTTGCAACAATTCAGGTAATAATATAAATTATAATAGTTTAATATTCAATGTGAGGCAGACCTTGAGATCATGTTACTTTGTAAGAGAAGAAAAACCGATCTTTGTAATAGTAGATTATGTTAAATAGCATTAAATAAAACTATCTCTTCGCTAACCAACAATTTTGATCATATACATTTTCCTACAATATCTTTAATGATGCCAAAGCCTTCAAAAGGATTTATGAAAATATTTTTAGACTGTGTGCAGTCTTGAATGGAACCGCTTGAGATTAATTAGAACTTACGTCGGATAGAAGCAAATGAACTTATTTGATCAATCAGCTATCGAACGACACACGAATATTTATGAGAGAATAAAAGTAGGAAATAGTAAGAAATCCGACGTCGCGCTATCTTGAAAATATTGTTCCACTCTGATACGATCACGGTGGATCGAATTAATGATTTTTTATTTCTTTCATGAATCTTTTTCCATCGTATTTGTTTCTTTTTTCTGTTTAAAACAACATCTGCCACGATATAATTGCGATTATAATTTCTCGTGTAATAAGCGATTAAATTTTCGGTTTAAGTTAAATTTTTAGTTCTATTTGTACGTAACTTCCATCAACAGATTTGTGAGATTTTTCTGGTTAAAAGCAGACCAAACTCGGTAGAGTTTCAATCATATTGTCGTCATCCCGGAAGGAGAAGTAGTTTAGTGGTTCAATTAAAAGCCTTTATTTTAAACTAGTGGACTCACTTTAGGATAGGACAATTGTACAAGAGGAAAAGTGAAAGTTGGTAATGAAACAAGGGATGGTCGCTGGCGAGGATGTCTGGTTTTCGTCTATGTCAAGGATGGGCTTAAAGTCTTGTAGGAAAACGGTTGTATGAGAGGACAGGCAAAGAGGAAGAGAGAAAAAAGAGTGAAGAGGACGGTTAGGTTTTACGAGCGCAGGAAACCCTGCGTTTAGAAAACTACCATCGCCGGTACAAAATCGGTTGACGATGGGACTCGCTGTAATATGCTGTAAATGAGTCGCCCAGGCCCTTATTGTTAAGAAGGTACAGACTAGGTCAGGTATAAGATAGTATATGCAGTGTCTGACACTATTTACCTACGTATCATAGCGTGTCATGATCACACTCTAAATAAGTACATACTCACTTGATACAATCCGATTTTGATGAAACTTATGTGAGATATAGTTCTTCGAAAAATATTTGACATGTGTTTTTTATAGCCAACCACGCGCTTTGAAGGGGTGAAAATAGCCCTCAAAGTTGGGGGTCAAAATCACATTTTTTGAGTTATCTTGGTAACCAGCGGTCGAAAAAATTAAATTTTTTTAAAATGGGAAATGTCGCTCAAGAAATTTTTAACAAAAGTTGTTTGTTTAAAGAATACATTAAAAATTTGGTTTTTTGTTTAGTTTCTCTTATTTATTGTTGATTCATTTTAATGTAAACTTGGGTATGTGATCTTTGATCCAAAATAGGGTATACAGTAAAGATTCTACTGAAGTCAGTACCGACGTTCCCTACTTATGACAGTGGAACACCTCACACCACTCGAGAACCGTCGTGTCGCGGTCACCACATTGTCGGGTATATCGGTGTGAGACCCGAAGACCACTACTAATCCAATTACAAAACTTCTTTATTTTTCGTTATATTTTTATGAAACTTTTACCAACATATTCGTGGCATTTTTCTGATTAAAATGATACCATATATGATATAATTCCGATGTTATTTACTTGTGTAACAAGCGATAAAAGTTTCGAACGCAGAGGAGGACAGCGTATGGGAAAGAAAGAGACGCACTTCGACTCTCTGCGTCTCTTTCTTTCCCATACGCTGTCCTCCTCTGCGTTCGAAACTTTTATCGCTTGTTACACAAGTAAATATCATCGGAATTATATCATATTTGGTGTCATTTTAATCAGAAAAATTAAACGAATATGTTGGTAAAAGTTTTATGAGAGAATAATGAGAAATAAAGAAGTTTTGTAATTGGATTAGTAGTGGTCTTCTAGTCTCACACCGATATAGCCGACAATGTTGTGGCCGCGACGGTTCCGAGTTTCGCTGTCAGCACCTCGGACGCCGGCGAGAACCTCCGACGTTCCCCGGATTTGACACTCTAAAGAACCGAGAGAGTATCATAAGTCAAATCTTCACTGTATAGTCAATCTCCCATGCACACGAAAATGGAAAACCTCACACCACCGCTGTGAGTAGCCGAAGCTCGAGAGCCGTCGCGGTCACAACATTGTCGGCTATATCGGTGTGAGACCAGAAGACCACTACTAATCCAATTACAAAACTTCTTTATTTTTCATTATTTTTTTATGGAATTTGCGCTGACTAATTCGTGGCATTCTTCTGATTAAAATGACACTAAACACGGTATAAATTGAACGGTATCTAGTATTTTTAACTTTTGCCAGCTCGACGAATAAACGGCGACGATGCCCGACGACTGCAATGTAAGCAGATGGAGATTCGAGCATTATTGGCAATTTATGATTTTATATATTTAATCAGAATGATATTGTTAATGCGAATAAGTTGTAGAGCTTATCCCGGTGAAAATGAGTCTAAACACGACATCATTTGGACTATCTTCAATAAAATTGTAATTTTTGTCGTAACATTACGTATCAATATAATGGGTCGATTACACTCGAATTTGAACTAATTTTCATCAGGAAAATCCTCTCAATTCACTCGTCACAATTTTATAAAGGTATACAGAAAAATCTAAAGTTTAACTTTTTAATTCCTGTGCGATTCTCCATCTGCTTACATTGTATGCCGTTTGTCAGTCGCTTGGTTTTCAACGTTCGGCGCTCGTCGGGCGTCGTTGTCGTTTATTCGAGCTGGCAAAAGTTATGTGTAGGAATTGTTTTCGAAATAATTGCCAAGCGGTGGGATTTTACAGTGAGAAATGTCTATGGACGTTTATTTAACCGATGACAACGATTACACATACAGGTGTTACAACTCTCTCTCTCTCTTTCTCTCTCTCTCTCTCTCTCTCTCTCTCTCTCTCTCTCTCTCTCTCTCTCTCTCTCTGTGCTGCCTCTTGCAGACACTCTCTTCCAGACTCTAGACTCTTTCTAAAGTCTCTCGCAATCTCTCTCAACCTCTTTGCACAAACTCTTTAACTCTAACTTACTCTCACTCAGTGTACTGACTCTTACTCTATCTCTAACTCCGTATTCTTACTCTGTCCGCGACCGCGACCTACCTCGCCTATATAGGCCGATCGCCGACATACACACATACGCTCTAGATCACATTCATACATAGTTCATCGCACCTTTCATACTGTGTCTCTCGCACACATGCTCGCTCGCTCTCACACTCACTCATTCGCACGCGTACATTAGGACATTCAACCGTCGCCCGATGTTTGACGACATTGACGTTGTTTCGAAAAACACGCTCGCGGTCGGGGCGTCCTAACGGCAGACCACGATAGGCAGTTTTTTCCCTCCTACATATGTATTTGAGGATTTACTCGAAGCCTTCGAATAAAAGATACAGATAAAAGATGAAAAAATTATTCGAAGTTTGAATGCATCCGCTTCAAATAAAAAATTCTTTTATTCGTCGGATAAATTCTTGTCGAACAAAATTATTTATTCAATACTCGTCGAATAAAGATACTTCTTTTATTCGAACCTTCGAATAACGAATAAAAATTTTTTTTATCTTTTATTCGTAATTCCAAATTTTTATTTAGATAAATATTTTGCCCAACTCTGAAAATATGTATACATTTCTTCATTTAAACATATATTACAATAAAAATCACACAAATATTAAATAAATTCAGTCATTTCATTTTTATAAGGCAACGTAGACCAGCTACACTTAACACTAGAACTATCGCATGAGTCAAAATGACTTGTTCCTAACTTTTTCTTTTAGAAATAACGAAATTGTAAATATGTTTTTACGAGAAAATTTTTTAACAAACTTCTCTATGGCAGTAGATATTTAAACAAAACTGGTACGAAATCTAAACAACTACAGTATTGTTGTTGTTATAAGGCAATGTATATCAATTGCATTTACTGCTTGGTAGTTCTAGTGTTAATGCTCGGTATGTTTAGTGTTAATTTCGAAAATGTAGTTGAAATTCCACAGTGTTTGGTTCCGTTCTAATCGGAAAAATCTCACAAATACGTTGGTCAAATTTTCGTAAAAGAATAGCTAAAAATAATAAAGTAAAATAATTGCTTGACAAAAGTTTGTTGTTATATGATTCTGTGTATAAATAAGTATACTTCAACCTTCATTATTCTTTCAATAGGTAATCCAAATTTGGAACGCTACGCCCCATCTACGATAAGACGGTTGGGTGAGTAACAAATAAATATTTGCTCTACAACACATAAATCATTTTTTTCTAATAGCAATATTTACCAATACAGTACATTTTATGAATCAAAAGTTTTCACATTTTCATGTCTCACTAATAATCGGACATTTTGAGAAAAATAAGTAAGTTGTGAACTCCATCGTAATAAACCGTTACAAACCCGTTTTCTTTAATAACATCATTTAACCGTTTGGGCATATTATAAATAATTGTTTAAAAAATTTTCTGAAAAAATTCCCAAGAAGTCCCATTCTATAATACTTTTAGTCTTGTTTGCAATTCACTTTTTAACCTTATTAGTTTTTTTCTAATTATTTAGTCTAATTCATCGCAGAAATTTTCTATTCGTTTGGATCCTGTATCCGCCCGGCAAAGGTTGAATAATTTTATATTACAGGTATATGTAGTGAACATTTCTCCCCCGAAATGTTCCGACCTCAAAAAAGGTCACAACTTCCGGTTCTACGAAGAAGATTGAAAATGAATGCTGTGTCCAAACCATGGGCAGATCGGGGACTACATCAAGAACAAGAGGAACAAGAGGAACAAGAGGAACAAGAGGAACAAGAGGAACAAGAGGAACAAGAGGAACAAGAGGAGCAACAACGTAATAACAACGTAATATTGGATGAAAACATGAACGGAGGAGACGAAGACTATTATACGGCACAGAAATTATTTCAAGAAAGTGAGGACATTATTTCGGAAGAAGAAGAAGAAAATCTGAATATGCAAAATATACAAGAGAATATTAATGTGCCTACGCGGACTTATTCAAGGCGGCCATTATATTTCTCAGAAAATGAGGACGAAGACATGGAATGGACCAGAATGGAACCGTCCACAAGTTCTCCTGCACGAACAAACAAATCCGTGCAAACTTCTCCTTCAACAGGATTCAGGGTAAAAAATGTCCTGACAAGGGAGAGCCTGATAAGGGAGAACAGAAATTTGAAGATGCAATTAAAGTATCTCAAGAAAAAAATTCGAAGAGTCATCGAAGCCAGAGATGGCACTAAAAAGAAAATACAGAAACGAGAAACTGTCGACGAATTTTTAAATCGACACAAGTGTGTCAACAATGTTGCACGGACCATGGTGAAGTTACAGTTGAAGAAGAACAACGTGCAGTACACAATGGAGGAACAGGATTTGGCGAAAATGATATTTTATAATTCGCCATCTGCATACAACAAGCTGAGGAAAAGTGGCTGTCATCTTCCAGCAGAAAGCACAGTGCGAAGATGGATTGCAATCCACAATTTGAATACTGGATTTGCAGACAACATCTTCAATGACATCCAGACGCGCCTATCCCAATTTCCATTGGAACAGAGGCTATGTGCGCTAAAATGGGATGAGATGTCCATCAAGACATGGGAAGAATATTCGGCTTCCCTAGATCAAATAGAAGGACTCGTCGATTTAGGAATTTTGGGTCGACGTGACGAAAAAGCTCGTTACGTTTTCGTCTTTTGTGTCGACAGCATCAGCGCTGAAAATAGATGGAGGCAGCCATTGGCCTATTTCCTGGCAGGAAAAGGAGGACTAAATGCAGAAGATATTATTAATCTACTGTTTATATGTCTGCGACGACTGAAAGAGAGTGGAGCACATGTCAAGATTTTAACATGCGACCAGTGCGCCACGAATCAAAAAGTCTACAAAACTTTAGGAGCAACCGAAGACAATCCGTCTTTCACCTACGAGGGAATCACATATTACGCAACATTCGATTTCCCTCATCTAATTAAGCGACTAGTGGCGCAATTGAGGAAACACGGAAATGTATACGTTAAAAATGAGAGTATCATTTCGTTTTCCGACATGTACGCAACATGGAACTATGATAGGACGATGAACTCCTCACGATTGCTGCCGCACATCACGCAAGTACATATACATCCAAATGCATTCGAAACAATGAATGTTAAGCGGGCATTCCAAATGTTTGGAAGAAGATTTGCTGCAGCAATAGAAGTTGCGGGCCATGATACAAGAGGACTCAAAGAACAAAGTACGACGTGGGAAAGGACGGCAGAATATATTAAAAGAATGGATAAATTAATAGATTACTGCAATTGCTATTATATTAACAGCAATTGCAAGAAGAAGCCTCTATGCAACCGGCATGATGATGTGTACAAGACATTAAAAGATACGATGGATTGGTCGAAAACGTGGAGTCTTTTGCCATATACACCAGATTCATGATATATGAAAAGACCGCCCTGCTTCAAGGGTCTAACCCAGACTCTGAGGGCATTTTTAAGCGTTTTCGATTCTATTACCAAGGAAGAAGTCACAAAGAACTTCCAGTTTGCTATAGGATTAGCAAATCAAGATTCCGTAGAACATTTGTTTTCAAAACTACGGCAGCGAGGGGGATTTAATTTCAATCCAACCTCTCGTATGGTCCGATTGAATTTACGGCACATAATGTGCTCAAAATTAATAAAAATTGGAGATCGGACAAATACACAAGAAGAGGACGAAGAAACTCGAACATTGAGTCAAGTTGAAAACTTGATTCTCACCCAAAATAATTTTATAGTGGGTGAGAATTTCCAACCAGACGAGGAAGACGATGGAGCGTTGGAATGCGCAAGGGATTTTAATCTCAATAAACAACAGGAGACAACTTCTGCCGGATCAAGTAAAGAAACATCGTTGTACGAGTTGACTTCAATAACATATTTCGCGGGCTATATCGTGCATCACATAATGCGACATTATAATTGCACTGATTGCCGCGATATAATGATGAAAACGCCGTTGGACGTGATGGAACCTGCAGAGGAGTATATTGGAAGCAGGGAATATTCAGACGACGACGACGACGATGAGGAAGGACCTGATGTTTCAAAACTGACAAGACCTACGGAGGCATTTGTGAAAATAATAACAATGCAGTTACAAATATTTAACGACCACTGGAAGATATTTTGGCGGCAGAAAAATGTATTAGATCATTTATACACAACGGCAATAGAAATGATCAATGTTCAAGATCCGGCTTGGTTTCAAGAAGACAATAACTGCTACAAACATAGAGTAGCAGCATTAAGACATCTATATAAAGTCAAATTACATGACCAAGCACGGAAGAGAAACGAAGAGGAAAAGTCTCTCTCGAAGCATCGCAAGCTCAAAACGGTATTAAACAAATAATGAGCTTCTGTCAATCTCTGTACGGCTATCCGAACTCGCGTTGAGGTGGACCGAGTAGCTGAAACGCGAGCCAGGAGAAGCTAGGATTCAACACAGGGAGAGAGAGAGAAAGAGAGAGAAAAATTCATCGACGAGTTCCGAAAAGAAACCCTCGTAATCTGCCGCCGTCTTCGTCCAATTTCAAGAAGTCTTTCTCAGTCGCCAATCTCTGTACGGCTATCCGAACTCGCGTTGAGGTGGACCGAGTAGCTGAAACGCGAGCCAGGAGAAGCTAGGATTCAACACAGGGAGAGAGAGAGAGAAAGAGAGAGAAAGAGAGAGAAAAATTCATCTACAAGTTCAAAAAAGAAGTCGTCTTGATCTGCCGCCGTCTACGTCCAATTTCAAGAAATCTGCGACAAATCCAGAAACGAGTCATCTTCCGTTCATGTACGAGAGTAAGTTCAAAATTATCTACAGTCTTGACATAATCCTTTTCACCTTGTGCACACTGACCTCTGTCCTCATTTATTTTATTGTTATACTGTTGTGCTAATGCTATGAAAAGATCCTAATTCCGCCATTTTTCTTCCTTGTGTTGCAGATAGATCATGGCCGCTCCGTTAAAAGTTTGCACCAAAGAAGAACAACGAGCAGTGACCCGATTCCTCTGGTCGGGAGAAAAGAAATTCATCAAACATCGCACTTCTTGCGTGCTGTTTTGCCGCTCGCTCAGCTGACTCCCAACGCGAAGGTGATGTGCGGGGCAACGGCCGCTACATCTAAACATTCAGCGGCTCTCGTTAAAATGTTGTTCGATCTCCTCTTGCTTTTATAAAATTAGTTTTATAAATTTTATTATAAATTTATTATAAATTTTTATTATTATTCTGTAATGTGTATTGTGTTCAGCCTTATATGTTTATTATTTATAAGTAGTTAGTTATTGTTATTTATTATTTAAACAACTTTTATATAAATAAATTTGTATAATGTTTCTTTATTCATTATTTGAATTATTATTTCAATAATGATTTATTATAAAAATAATTGTTTAAACAAATAAATTTTTATGATGTATAGAAATTTGTTTCTATAAAAAAATTATTTTCTCATATCCTAGTCTGTTTTAGCCTTATCGTTCGTGAACAGCTATCGTGCCGTCGCGTCGCGCAACAAGACAACGCGTCCGCGACAATATTGCTTACTCGCCCGTAGACTAGACTGAGTGCAATGCATTTTCGGTGTCAAAACATATGCCGAATAAACTCCTTTTGTTTTCAAGGTTTCTGAACATTACGAACGTTAAATTGAGTAGAATGAGAAGAATACAAAAAGTTAGGACGTGCAGGTCGCAAGAAGTGTAGAGTGTAGGTCATTGGATTTGTTATGTTAAATGTCTACATCAGGGCTGCTTAACTTGTTTTTCGCCGCGAGCCACACAACGCTCTCACCATTCGCCAATACCCACTCCATGCATTCCCCCTCTACACTCTTCTCGGAATGAAGGAAAATCGATTGAAAACAAAATTATAAACAAATGCCGAGAGGTCTTGTTGTCTCATTCTGCCGCGCTTCGCCTCGCTTTCTTTCTTCGTTGCAACCAATCCCCTCCACCAACGTCCATCGCGTAGAGAGGAGCATTAGCGAAACGGAGCGCGGCAGAATGAGACTGCTACGACTCTCCTTTCCCCTGTGACAGCCTGCTTGTGCGACGACATCGTATGCAATGGGGGTTTCTTGTCGAAAAAGGAAGATCGCGGAAAGAGCCACCAGTTAAGCAGCCCTGGTGTACGTAATACAGGAAAACATAGGGTAGCATTTGAAAAACTAAAATCGACTTAAAAATTTCCCGCACAACCTACCCTGCAAAAAAATAACGTACACCGTATTATGTCCCCCTTCGTATCAAACAAGTTATTTCTAAACTTTTTTTGACAGGTGTAGTCTTTCACGAGATAAACGAATTCTTTTAGATAAATGAGACACCCTGTATATTGGATTTCAAGTAATTGTAATCATAATCATTTGTATAATTCTTTTATGCATACTACTTTGGCAAGATCAAAAAATAAAAACTACTTGTTTCACATTTTTCATAGAATTCAACGGATTTTTGTTTATGGAAATGTCGCACGAAGCAGTTTCTAATGCATGGTAATGTCGCATAAAGGTTTGGTTGCAATATAGTTCTGATTCACGCCACAGACTAAACAAAAATTAAACGGATTCTGATCGGTGCTAAAGATGATGCAGGTTCTGTTTCATGCTAAAGATGATGCAGGTTCTGTTTCATGCTAAAGATGATGCAGGTTCTGTTTCAGGCTAAAGATGATGCAGGTTCTGTTCCAGGCTAAAGATGATGCACAAAAAGTGGGGACACTAAAACCCCGGGCGTGAGCACTCTCATTTCCTCTCTGGTGATATACACTAACATTGAATTTTGCACAGTAAATTTTGAATCTAACTCAAGACTAACTCAAACCTACCTCGAAAACTAATCCAAATGTAGTCCAAACCAAACCCGATAAAGATCGATGCACATCTCACCGGCCCGGCCGGCCGGCTCAAAATTATAACCCTGGTTTTGGCCCTAGCGTTTACTGGCGGCAACCGTGTCAGGCTTTGGAACCGAATTTCTTCTCTGGCCTCTCGACCCTTTCCAGATGGCCTTTCGAGAGCGCGTTGACAGTTCCCTGCTGTGCGTGGCACAAAAAAAAATGTTTTTAGGGGCTCCACAGCTCCTTAGGTAATCTATCCGTACCTCTCCTTTACAACACCATGGAAATAGGAAACGTTCCTGGCACTTATAATTAGTGAAACAGCATCGCACATCCTTATACAGGGTGGTCCACACAATTGTTTCAAGTCATAACTCCGTTATTATTGCATTTACGAAAAAATGATAAAGGAGAAAGATAAATGGTTCGAAGAGCACTACATCTGTAGGCCTTTAAATTTTTTTTAGATGCTGCAGTGCATGTGCAATTAACAATTGCATCATTTCTTTAAATAGAATAGATTCTTCCTTTCATTCTACGTAAAAAATGATTAGGGTACCATGGCAAAAAAATTATTAGATCTCGAGATATTTTCAAAAAATGTCTTTATTGAAGAAGATACTCAAACACTTCATAACTATGTTGTAAAGGTAAACACCCTTTCGACATTGTTATCATAACAGAAACCGATTTGTACGAGTGAGCATTTCATAATTCAGTAGCAAGTCACGTATCGTAACTCGAGTACGAAAACTAAGATTTTGAAAAAGTGTAGCTGTATTTCACTAAATACAAGAAAATGTATGACATTTTTTGAAAATATCTCGAGATCTAATAATTTTTCACATTCAACATGTGTTTTTGATTCACAAGAAAAATTACCTGCCTATTTAAAATACGACAGATGTTCCCCTCAAACCTAACAAATGGTAGCTCGAACCTATAGCTCCGAAAGGGAGTACCGTATTATTAATTATTCTGGTAGCTTTTTCCTAATAACGCTCAAATTCCTTAACAAAGTATTCCCCATCTATTACCACGAGGGACTCTGAAATGTTCTAGTTAACAGCTTTTGAAATAAATAATGACGAATTGTTTCACCGCACAGATTGTCAGATGATATTCTTTCTTTTTCGTTAGCGTGGTAATAAATTGTTATTTCGTTTGTTACAACGTTCAAATTCCTTAACAAGATCTATTACCACGAGGAACTCAGAAAAGTTCTGGTTGATAGTTTTTTAAATAAATACAGCATGTTCATTCTGTCTTCGTACTGCCACGCTACGAGCCGGCCGGCTAGCCTGCGAACATTCTCGTCGAGAATGCTAGCCGGCTAGCCGGCCGGCTCTAGCATTGGGCAGCGAACCCCTGGGGTTCTGGTAGCAGAGGACACGCTGTGCCTTTGTTCCGAGCCTCTCGAACCCTCTCTAATAGCTGTCCCGGACCCCAAAATGCTTATAAACGGGGAAAAAACGGCCGGTCGGCCGGCCGGTGAGATGTGCATCGACCTTAATACGTACTTACACCCGGCACGTCGAGAAATGGCGTTAGTAGCGAGGTAGGTCGAAACAAAAAAACGCGACGTCCGCGACGCGACTTTCAGGGGAAAACAACCGAAGAAATCGATCGCCGCGACGCACTTCGTTGTGACAACGGCCGCCGAAGGGCACAAACACCGTGATATATCTGTAGAAATAGTCGCGCGATCGTACCATGCTGACACATACGCACCCCTCGGACGTACACATACAGGCAAAATTCAATGTAGTAGTAACTCCAGTTTTTCGCGAATATTTCATTAATTAATGCTGAACAGCGGTTATATGTATAGGAGAAAGTTCAGAATATTGAGTTTTACAGTATATTTAAATTTTATCAAAATCGGTGCGGCGCGGGGGCATCTCCTGGGCACTCGGGTAGCCGGGTAAATAAGATATATTAAATAAATAAGATGACATTTGCGCCAAAAACGACAACATTTCGTGTGCAGCATGTAAAAAAGGACTAGAATAATCTATGTCATATTTCGAAAAGAGCGGTTCGGGGTGGGGGTGTCCAAAAGTCTTATTAACCCTTAGCACTCGAATGATGACTGTAATGCACCACTAAAAATTGTTGTATCATTATTCAAAATATTTTTTACATTATCAAATTTGTTTGTATTTAATAAATTACTAAACATTCGGTATTGTACGAGTAAGTTGCACTATTTTCGTATATATAACATGAAAAAAAAATATATAGGAGGGCAATATTCTAGGTCGGAAGAAATGTTTCATTTTGGAATTAAAATAGCTTCGAGTGCAAAGGGTTAAACAACATTTTTATATAAAACTTAAAAAGTTACATACCTTCATCGCGTAGATCGGGTTCGACGGTTCGACGGCTTAGGCAAGACTAACTCGCAAGCTCCGTCAGCCGGATGACCTGACTACTTCAGTGGGGGGATTTTCGTCGGGGTTTTTGCGCATGCGCGTCCGGCGCAGTAATGTATCTATATTGTGACGACAGTAGTGGGGTACTATTATTGGCAGGAAAAACCGGAAGTGTCCAGGACGAGACGACGAAACAAGCGTGTTACATATTTTTGATAAATTATTATTACCATTTGATTGGCATACACATGTTATACATTCATTTTTCATAATCAAATCATTTTGCGAAATTATACGGGATGACTAAAGTACCCCATTTTAGCCAAAATTGTACTTTACTCATGCTACAATCGTCGCGCCTGCGTCAACAAATCCGATCAATATCCCATCACTAGACCAACAAGGAAGCGAATCTTCCACCAATATCTCCTTCTTTTTCCTGCATACGATCATGTCCCTGCGCAGACCAGGACCTTACAGAAGTGGCCCCTTACCTAGGCGGATTGCAATTTCCAGGAAGACCGTCATGGACCCAGATTTAATTGAATATTTGTGTTTTAATGTTTTGATGGTCGCCGATTACGAAATTGAACGCAAAATTTAAAAAAACAAAATGGCAGATCCAATATGGCGAACGTGTACGTTAAGAAATTGTTCGTTCTGTTAAAAAATTAGTATTCTAAGGTTTTCGGGATCGCCGGTTACAGATCTGCACTCAAAATTAAAAAAAATGGCGGTCGTGTATTTGCAAAAATTATTTGATTTCCGCAAAAATTTGAAATATAACGTTTTGAGGTCTCTGATTGTGGACGTAAATTTTGAAATTAAAAAATATTACTGATTCAAATTTTTTTAATCACAAGGAAAACTTTCCTTGTAAAACGAATTTCGGTATCGCACGATGCTGAAAAATTACATTAAAAAAACATAAGTCGTGTCTCTGAGAGTAAAACTGTCGCGATTTACTCTCGAGAGAAAAATTCGTCAGTGTTTTATTTTGCAGGATAGGAATAGCACTCTCCGATAGCATTGGAGAGCTCAAACGGCCACGCACCCTTAAGGGGGCCGGCATGGTTTGAAATCCATATACGTATGCAAGGGTCAAAATCTAGACAAACTGCCGCTTCAATATTGCAATGAGCAGTTTAGAAGTGGTCAATTGTGTTTCCTAAAAGTCCAATCTACGTCTGTGTAGTGGAGTAATATGTAATATTCGGCAGAAAATTTGAATTCTGAAGCAAGTATGACGTTACGAGATGGCTGCCGCTGAGAGATTCTCTTAATTTCGAGAGATTTAGTGTTCGTGTCGAAAAAAAGGCTCTATACAGACGTAGCAAAGACATGTACAAACACGGTGGTATGCATTTTTAATTGATTACTTACTTATTGAAGACGTAAAATGTCTAGAAAAAAAAGGCACAGCGTAACATAGCGCGACAGTCAAGGCCAAATGCCTGCCGGCCCCCGAATTAAAAATGTCTTGTAACTATGCGAATCCCCTTTCTGATGCAGCTACCTGAATCCCCTGTCTCGTTCCCTTTATTGTTACTAAGCAGAATGGCGGCTAGCATCGAACGATACCCCTATTACCTTTGTATGAAGCAGATTATGTACAGGGTGTACAAATAGTAACGGTCATCCGTCCTAGGGATGAATCTACATCTCTCGATCGGTGAACGTTTGTAAGAGAAACTTGCCGTAAAATTGTTTATAACGAAGAAACTTGTTGTTACAGTTTCTTTTTTACATTGACACCTTCTGCTTATCGAGAAGAGAAAAAGATTGAAAGGAACAATATGTCGCAAACGAATAGTTATTGAGATAGAAGCTGTTAAAGTTTTTGCAAAATTGGATTGTGTGGAGTTTACACATATAGGAAATATGAAAGTGATTACTAGGTGACATTCTAACAAAATATCAGAATTTAAAATTACTTTGGAAATTATTGCGATATTTATAAAATAATGATTCTTAAACAAAAAATATTCTGTAATAATTATAGAATAAAAAAAAAACAGAATAAATACAATCTACAAGTACTGACAAAATTCAATCGTTCTTATCGAGATCCTTAGTAGAAAACGCTGTTTTTTTCTTCGTCAACCGATTTCGATGAAATTTTCAGTATGCGTATCAGTAACATTGATGTACTTGAATAATGATGCAGAATAAAACAATTGCGCTGCACAAGAATGTGCTGTGAAAACATGGAATGGCACGGTAGGAGCCGCTTGCTTCCCCTACCAAATCTCTTTCGCGCAGCTCGCATCTTCACCGGGCTGCGGTGCCCCTTCGTCTTTTACCCTGGAAAAGCGTTTTGCCAGGGGCAGCCATCCGTTCCCATAGATAACCTACATGGCGTTGTTCGAAATAAAACAGCGAAGTACCTTGAAACGATCAAGTAACAAGAAATACAACCCAGATATTTTCTTTGTAGAAATGTTCTAGCGAGAAATGAAAAATTCCGTCTTCAGGACAAATATTTACCAAATGCAGTTGTTAAATATTCAAGACAGGCCCGAATAAAAAAAAGTAATAAAAAGTAAACCTCAAATTTTTCTCTACGATTTTGACCAATTGCAGTTTTTTGAAAAAAATTCTGTTGCTTTGTGACACTAATTTTTCTAATATCTCGAAAAGATTAAAGTCGTTTGGTCCAATTATTAAAAAATTGTCTTATTAATTGACTGTATGTCTTTAGACGTTACAGTTGTGGACATTACACGACGCTGTAATACTGGTATAACACTATCATCGAGTAGGGGGTGGAAACGCAATTATCAGGTAGCATCCTCGTAACGGGCTCTGCTCTAAAGACAGAGGAAAATATTATTTCAGTAAATGGTTCAATTTATTTCAAATCGTTTGCATACTTGGAGAATTACGCGTTCGATTTTAGTGACTTTTTTTGTTATTTCAATAAGTCGTCGTTTGCGAAAAGTCAGAGTATTTTATTTGAACAATAAAACAATTCACTCGTTCGATTCTCACTCGCCTTCAAAATACTATTTCATCGGAACTGTGCAATAACGATCGCGTTACGAACGCTGCAAACAATCTTGTTTTATCTGCATTTCGTTTTTCTTATTTGATTTTCCGCAAATGAATTCACAGAGTCGGTCGTTGAAATTGTCGCGCGTGTATGGCAATCGCGATTTCCGACATTCAATATTACATATGAAGCATAGAACGATTCAGAGAGAAACTCTTCGCGTTTTTGTAATCATATATTGTTCACATTTCGTAAGAGGATGTGTTGCGTTTGATAAAATGTTACAGCTTAAAGAAATATTGCCGAAACAAACGCTGGTAGCGAACGCGTTAATTATGTATCTTTCTATCGCAAAATCGAGGGTGCGCAACAAGACCCAGCAACTCGTAATGGCGTCCCTGACAACGGACATAGTCGCCAGATCAATACTTGTTGCAGCTCGAATTTCCTCTCCTACAAGTCTTCTCCAAACAGAGGGTAACTTTGTCCCGTCAATTCGTGCTCTCCCTCCTCATCTGGGGACACTGAACGTGGAACGGACGAGGAGTTCTTGCAATAAATGAGGTTGCAACAGGCGAGGTTATACTGTAATTATTTCTATTTCCTTCGATATTTTACCGATCGTATGTGATACCACATTTTAAAAGAGGACGTTTTGAAGAATATCATACGATGAAGCTTGTTGCCAAAACAACCGCTAGTAACAAACGCTAGTAGCAAACGCGTTAATTATTTCTCTCTTCGTCATCAGGTTTTTTATGATCATATCAATTGGTCACAGATTAAATCTGTGATTAAATCATCTGATTAAATCTGGAAGAGTTCAAAAACTGTAAGCAATTCTCCCTCTAAATTCTCCTCCCTCGAACTGGTTTCTCTGTCAAAGGGACGATACGTAGTTTCCCACGAGCTTTGAAAGCGTACAACACAGGCCGGTGGAAGAGGATAAGGCCACTGCGACTGGAGGTGGCCCGATGTGATGCGCCTCCCAGCACCCAGGAGTAAATGCGAACAATAGGACCCTGGGTGCTGGCGTATCGGGCTTGGCGGAGGGTTCGGACGGTAGCCCTGGGCGGTGGGGTTTTAGTGGGTAGGAGCCAGGGAGTAAGTCCCGTTCGCCCCAACCTTCATCGGGGGGGGGGGGGGCTGAATCCCACACTACCCACCAAACTTCAACGTCGGAGGTTGTACGTAAAGGCATTTCCCCACCGACACAAACAAAAAAAAAGGCCGGTGGAGATATTGTTACCATCGGGATGCTTCTGTTGCAACTGAAGAAAAGGGTGGTATTTGCTGAGAGCACGTGGGTGGTGCCCACCGCAACACAGATTTTGTGTAAAAGACCTATGTTGCGCGAAAAAATTGCCCTTTCCATGGGCGATGCTTTATTTCCAGAGAAACTGTTTGTCCCATGATTATACACAAAACGCAATGAAATAAATGCGTTATTTGTTGCGGACGTGATTTTTATTTTATTTCCAATCTCGCGAAATCCCATGGTTAATTGCGGAAGAATTGAGTTTTAATATTGCTTGCTACGTTCGGAAATTCATGCTTGACGGTGAATCAAATCAGGTGTCAGAAACAGAGCGTAGCTCGCCATTGTAGATGCGAGGAAGAATGGAAATTGAATTTTTACGATAAAAAACACAAGAAATCGTTGAATATTAAAAGTTTCGATAACATTGTTCACCTCTGGTATTTTATATTCGAACGATTTCTTCGAAGCTGTAGAAATTTTGATTTCATAAACATTCCGGAAGACAGATATTTTCTACTCGAGAAATGGATAGTACAGGCGAAGGCTCTTTGCCGGGGTCATTTTTTCAGACATTTGCCTTAATGGGAGCCATCAGGTCACGCGCAAAGAGAAAATACGCACTGGACTCGCGAGAAAGGGCGTTTATGGCAACAGTAACGTCAGTACGTCAACTATGTACATATCCGTTGACATTTCGCCGAGTGTTTCGGAATTATATCATATTTGGTTTCATCTTAATCAGAGAATGCCACGAATATGTTGGTAAAAGTTTCATTAAAAAATAACGAAAAATAAAGAAGTTTTGTAATTGGATTAGTAGTGGTCTTCTGATCTCACACCGAGATATAGCCGACATGTGTGATCCACTCCTCGGCGACGACGGTTCTCGAGTTTCGCTGTCCGCTTATCCGTGTTAACATTATATCGGAGACGGATATTTTCTCCGTTTGAATGTTAGTCATTTTGGTGTGCCATAGGTTTTTTATGACTTTTAGGTTTAGGATTAAAAGTGGTCAGTTGTGTTTCCTAAAAGTCCAATCTACGTCTGTCCAGAGCCCAAATTGCGAATTTTTACCTCATCGTGGAGTAATTTGTAATATTCGGCAGAAAACTCGCTTTCTGAAGCAAGTATGACGTCACAAGATGGCTGTCGCAGAGAGATTCTCTTAATTTCGAGAGATTTAGTGTTCGTATCGAAAAAAAGGCTCTGCACAGACGTAGCAAAAACATGCGCAAACACGGTGGTATGCATTTTTAATTGATTACTTACTTATTTAAGACGTAAAATGTCTAGAAAAAAGGCACCATTCAAACACTGTACGTTGCGATAGAATACGGTCGATAATGCAAATCGATAGTAGAGGTTTACATATGTACAATATGTATGCTGTCGAATATTGCAAATTACTCGACGATGAGACAGAAATTCGCATTTTGGCCTCTGAACAGACCTAGATTGAACCTTCAGGAAGGACAATTGACCACTTATAAACTGCTCATTGCAATATTGAAGCGGCAGTTTGAAAAAGTTTCTGACCCTTGCACGTTTCGCAAGACGCCACGACCTTCGAGTCACCGATTCTGTTGAAACTTTGCACACTTATAGATCTCATTGTCCTGTTCACGAATATATATCATTATAGCGGCAGATACTGAATAGATTTCGAGTTTCATTATTTCCTGTGTAATGCCGTATTTTTTCTACGGTACAACAAGATTTGGTTTGCCAGCGTGCCAAGTTTTCAGCCGGACGACCAGTGTTCAAATTCTGTCGACTAACGCATTTTTTTTTTAATTTTATTATGTTTTGTCACTGTATCTTTATATTAGCAATTTCACATCGGAAAGCAGTAAAATATATCACCTCGCAATTCTAATTACGGATCAGACAGAATTCCAGTATCAATGAACGTTCGAAAGGACAATATCATATAAGGTAGAAAAGACCGCACTTGTTCAAGAAAAGGTATTTATTTTTTTTAAATTAATTTACAGAATAATCATTATATAATTTATGTAGGGATTTGGTGTCAGGCTGGTCGAAATCAATATATATCGGTGTATGTGATACGTTTAGTAACTTAAACGTTAAGTCGGCTACACTTGCTCCACAAGATCGGTCCTCTACCGAAATCTCTCTCTCTCTCTCTCTCTCTCTCTCTCTCTCTCTCTCTCTCTCTCTCTCTCTCCCTCTTTCGCTGTCAAACTCTGACTCTCTACTTCCGCGACCGCGACCTACCTCGCATATATAGGCCGATGGTCCTTAATACATACACCCGAATCGGATCACCTACATCGCTCGCGGTCGTCGCACCTTCCTTACTCTCTCACATTCATTCGCACGCGCTCGCTCGGGCATTCACCTGTCGTTGTGTTGATGTTTTTCGGCCATCCGCGGACGACCTGCTCCACAAAAACGTTGGTCGTTTTTGCGTTTTCGCTGACCTAATCGGCGATTTCCGCCAACGGCTCCGTCCCCTACGTTTATGTTAAACAAAAACGAACAAACAAAAAGAAACAAAGAAACAACTGACAAACTAAAACATGAAAATAAACAAACAAACAAACTTATATTTTATATATATTTATTTTTTATTTATTTATTTTTATTTCCTTACAGAATATTTATTATATAATTTATGATAGGGGAATATTCAAAGTAAAATTAAAATTAAACAGAAACAAACAAACAAAACAAACTAAAACATCGAAATAAACAAACAAACAAACGAAAAGAAAAGAAATCATCTATAATAATAATTATGATTAATATTGATGCCGCGGCCTCTTGGAAATAACATTGTAGCGGCGTGAAGTGAGCGTGAAGAGAGAAAGAGAAAGAATGTGTCAGTACGCGTGAAGTGAGCATGAAGAAAGAGAGCGAGGATGAACAAATGAGCGTGAAGAAAGAGAGCGAGTATGAACAAATGAGCGCGAAGGAAGAGAGAGAAAGAATGAGTAAATACGTGTGAAGGAGCGAAAGAAAAGATAGAACGTAGAGACGCGTGCGTGTAGTTTTCACCAGAAGCAAACGAACCAGCGTGTGAGACGGTTGCAAACCGCGTGTAAAAAAGTAATAAAAGTGAATTCCAAGAATACAGCGTGAAAAGTGTGTTAGAAAAATCGAAGTAAGCAAACGGTCGAGGCAGGCCATGTGGTTTTTGTCAGCGCGTTGCCCTTCCACAAGGGAAAGTCCTTTAGCTTGGGGGTGTCATAAACAAGGGGGCATACTGTCGAAGGCGTTCTCACGGCTGAGGATTTTTGGGACAGCAGGACATTCTGATTCTGACTGTCGTCGTGTACAGTTGTCGTGAATAAAGATTCATAGTATTTTGTAATACGCCCACATTTATTTAAGTTAACGATATCGCGTTATCTATCTTTCTAGTACTTTCTTACAAGTGAATAAAAGAAGCCTAACAACATTATAAAAATAATTTATAATTACTTTGTATTTAAATTATATAATAAGAATTATATTTATTATTATTTTAATTTATAGTTATTATTATTTATTTTAGTTTATTTTATCGCCTGTGTGTGATGAAAGCAGCCTCTCTTTTTTTAGCCCCGCATCCGCTGGCGGTACTCCGCCCGCTTTATCAGCTTGGCCAATTTATTCTGAAACATAATATTATGCTTTATAATTTTTTAATTATTCACCATTTATTTATTATTTTATTATTTCTTCATTTATTCTATATTTACTTACATAAGAATCATAATTTAGCCTAGCCGTGGAGGTGGGCGGGGGCCCACGTTCAAATGGCCTCGGGATGCGGGAGGGCGGAAAGTTGGGCGGCAACAATTTTACCGCAATGGGCCACGGTATCTGCGAGGCCCGTGGCGTTGGGGCGGATGGCCCCTGTTCTAAGGACATTTTTTCAAATTTGATGGTGTTTGGTTCCATAATTCTGGAAAAGAAAAAAGAATTACTTCATGCGCCGTCTCGAAAATGTCGGATTCAAATTGACGCGTATTATAGTGTTGTTTGGAATTTGGAAGTGTGCAAGAACGGTTTTTTCGGGATCGTATCGGATTCTCGAACAAAGATTGTAAGTCATTGCAGGTGTGCAATAATTCGAAAGAATCGGTTACCCAATCGTTGGGACGGGTCGGAAATCCATAGGATCGAGATCAATCACTGAAGAGCAAAATTCTTCACTGATTCGTCTCGACCCCATGGATTTCCGACACGTCCGAACGATTCAGTGCACGACTCTTGCGAATTATTGCACACCGGCAGTCACTCACAATCTTTGTTCGAGAATATGATACGATGTCGAACAAAACATTCTCGCACACTTCTAAATTGTATATATCACTATAACACTTCACGACGCGTCCAACGAATCAAGTCTATTCGTCTAATGTAACAAAAATGTTTATATCTCAGAAACGGTTGACCTTTCGACCTATGTTTACTAGAGCTTTTTCACTCAGCACTGTGTATCCTATATACCATATAAATATTGAATGGTTTTTTTTTAACACCCTGTATATATATATAACATGTATCCAACGGCAGAAGGTGAAGTTTTCAAGCTACTACACGCTGTAAGGAAAATAAATTGTAGGGACAACCTGAGAATAAATGAAGGGATCGTTTGCGGTGCAATTACAAAATTGTCTCTACCTGAAATACTTGCACTTGTGAAGACCATTCAACGTTTATGAACTCAATGGATACATATATAGAAACAACTTATCGTGATCATGAATAAATTACTTCTGTGAATTTTATTGCAAAGTGGGAGAACATCGACTCGATAATTTCATAGGGTGGATAATAAAAATCTCCTTGTGGATTTTAACCAAAGAACACACCCCCCCCCCCCCGCCCTAAAGAACAAATTCGGTCATTCAAAATAGGCAGAATTTTTCATCGAAATAGATAGTTTTTTGCAAATATCTCGGAAAATAAAGAGACCGCCGTACTGTGCGGACTAATGGCCTGTTTTTGGGCACTTCTCGTAATTTGGTTATTAATGTATAAATATATATCAGAAATTGTTTGCAGAAAATTAAATTTACTGTGGCGGCCGTGCAAATAGCACGCCGACGAACCGCCAATATACATTGTAAACGCGGCGGCGACCGTCCTCGGAAAGCCACAAAGAAACACGTGAAGATCGGCTCCGGGGACGGTCGCCATCTGTTAAACAATTGACTGACGCGAGGGAGAGGTGGTCAGTCAAAGGTATGCGATCGACACTCGGTCGCGAACGTCGATACAGGGCAGTCGACGGTCCACCGACCAATAAAGACGTATACCACCGAACACGGCCTCGATCATTACACCGGACACCCACATTTACCAATATAATTAATAAATTTAACAAAGATTTTATTTTTAAAAACATTCAATTTAAAACGAAATTAATAATAAATGAAGTATATGCAAAATTAGTAATAAGAGACTTGAGCAAATTATAATAGTAGTAAACAAAATAAGCAAACTTAACAAATCACTATTCGCTATAAACAATTTCGATCTATCTTTACATTCTTATTACTTTTCCAGTAGGTGTAAAACATATATTAAAAACAAATTAAGAATACGTAAAATGACATGATGCGAGTTACATGATGCGTAGTAGACATGATGCACCTCCCCTCAGGTCAATCAACGAATGGGGATGAGTCTTTCGGGATTTTCGGGTCCATCCCTTGGAAGAGTTGGACACCAACGAGATGGCCAGCAAACGGACCCCGGGGCAGTCTGTCAGAGTCTTCCTTTCTTATCAAACGCTCGCACAGCAAACGCAGCAGTCATTCCGTTGTTATCAGACTTTCGCGATCGTACGCAACCACAGCACTTTCAATCGGATCCCGTTACCCAATATTAAATTGGCGGGTAACTTTTCGGCGATACGGGTACGCGACGCGTTCACAACGGTGAATCCGAGCCTTACAACCTCGGGTGGATATACAGTGGAAATCCGCGCGGCACACTCGATAGTCGCATCGCAAAACACTGGATCAGGTTATTCGGCTATCGAAACTTGCCAGTTAGTCGTTCCTAAACCATTCGAGAGTAAAATATTATTGTTTTCATTTATTGAAACAGCCCCTTGCGGGCCACACGGGGATACCGCTCCATCTCCGTCAAGGTGGTGGGCCTCCTCGCAACGGTTCCATCGTTCCATTTGGCGGCGGCAGAGCGTGGGAAGTTATACCACATCGCCTGCTCGTTCCGCCGCCCGGTGGAGGTGGAGCTTATGCGCGGGGAGGATGAGGAGCTTGTGGCTCTGATACGCCAAGCCCGGGCGGATACGTTTGCTGAATGGGGGAAACTGCTCGCTACGGAAAACACTTCAACAAGCAAGCGCTTTAAGAGAAGCTTTCCTAGGCGTATCAAGCAGAGATTGGTGCGTGTCACAAGCACATTCGAAGCGAGATCACCGTCACAACGCTAAACTGGTGCGGATACCTACACAGACTGAGCCTAATCAAGATGCATGGGGTACTAAGTACCAAAAAGTGGGATCCGATAATCTCTGGGGATTGAAATGTACAGAAGTGAATGTGTGGCCTACCCATGTTGTCGGCGCTAGTATGTATGAGATACATCCTGACATAGAAGCAAATAACCCCAGCGTTAGGTGTTATGGAGCGACTGATACATATTGGATGATCTCGACAACTGTTGCTGGGGCTAAGGAGCAGTTTATAATTAGGCCGAAACAGCCGTTTATATTTTTCTGCAAAGGACTTGTTAGAGTTGTTTTAGCTCATGTAATTGTTAGCAAAAACAAACTTCCTTCAGGACAGTGCATTTATGCGTTGTCACGTCCGGTGGTTCGACCGTAAATGAATAAACGCTTAGATAAAGAATTAGTATTAATTATTATAGAAAAACCCGATGATGTCGCGCGAGAGGAAATAAAATAAGATTAAAGTATATGTTAGCAATTCTACGCAGTTAGGTAGCGCGGAAAAAGACTCCAACTTATCTTCCTGCAAGACACGCAGACGAAGATCAGTTTACACCTTGGAAACAAACAAGAAGAATATTATGCCGAATTACAAGAAAAGACGTCGACTTCATAAGTAAAAGAACCCTGGCAACACACAGCTGACTAATCAGGAGACATTGAGAAGATCAACTCCTCAAAATGAGTTCAGTCAGTTAGTAAAAGATCCATACGTTAGACGCGTCGTGCAATTATTAACAGTTCTTTTTAAAATCTACGAGTTTCGACGTATAAGCCCCGCGAAGTGCTCGTGAAAGTTCAGCAACTTCGACCTGCGAGCCACTGCGGAAAACCAGCGACTACAACCTGCGAGCGCCCTCCCGAAATCAGCGACTGCAAACTTGCGAGCGATCTCCAAGAATCAGCGACTCGATAAATTAATATTATTATAAAGCGAAACACTTGTAAGCCCTCTAGCTTATGCGCTATACAAAATCCCTGCTTGTAAAGTAAAGTCAAACTTCGAATATCTGATTCAGCACCTAATTCTGAATAAATCGATAATTTTGTTGTTTTTTAAAAATACGGATACAACTTATTTAATCAATCCTCAATTTCCCGAATCGTAGCCGATGAATGCAGGTAGGTTCAAAACTGCGACTTATCCCCAAAAAATTATAATCCGCCCCACCTGGGACATAACAAAAATTGGTGACAGCGGTGGGATAAAGCGCAGTGACAAAGACCTTTGATCAACAAAATATTAGAAAGTTTTGGAAAGAACCTTCAATATATGAGTATGTATATCGGAAAATTAGTCCAGAGAAGCTGCTATCAATCCTCAGCACATCAACTTGTATGGGTAAACCAGTGATAAATTACATCAGAAACCCTGATATCCCAGAGACCAACTATATAAAATCGATGAAGGTAATAGCGGGACAAAGGATCAATTCAGAAAGACAACAATGCCTGTCCCAAGGCCGAATTATCGCCCAGACGAAGAGGTGTTAGAAGAATTCTACGGGCCTATAGATGGGATAGTACCGACCCACTATCCAGAAACATACCGGAACCTCCTGAATCTGTACTGTGTCGTCGCACCACGACAAGAGACGTCCTATATACCTCACTGAAATAGGATATGTCGTGCGTGTTATGGCCGCCTGATCAGAAGGGAACAATGGTATTGTGAAGAAGGAGGCTGGCACATCTTGTGTCAGCTAGATCCAGCCCAAACCTACTCCAAATATGGACTGCCCGCCGGGAATTTTCCGGACCGAGACGTACGGAGGAGACGTATGGACTACCGCCCCGAAGAGGAGGTATTGGAGGAATTTTATGGGCCGATAGATGGGGTAATACCACACCATTACCCTGAAACGTACCGGAATCTTCTAAATTTATACTGCGTGTGTACATCACAGCAAGAAGCATCGTACGTGTACCACCAAAATAGGATATGCCGGACATGTTATGGCCGCCTAACCCCAAGAGAGCACTGGTACTACGAGCAAGGGGGCTGGCACATCGTGTGTCAGCTGAACCCGGCCCACACCTACTCCAAATGCCAAGACTGCGGTCGGCAACTAGGAAGGGTCCGTCAGGCATGGGAGTGCACGGAATGCATCGAAGAGAACTTCGAAATGAACGTGGACGAGTGATGACCTGATCCACACTGGCTACGCCCAAGAAGTAGTCACCCGATGGTGACAAGCGCACCCACACCATGTACACATTTTTTTTCTTCTCATCCCATTACATTTGGATCCTTCAGTGCAGGAATATTAGCAGTCCTTATAATCCTCAAATTTATAAAGGTGTCACGTCCGGTGGTTCGACCGCCAACGAATAAACCCTCAGATGAAGAATTATTATGAATTATTATGGACATCCGATGATGTCGCGCGAGGAGAAGTAAAAATAGGATTAAGATATATGTTAAAAATTCTACGCAGTAAGGTAGCACGAGAAACGTATCCAACTTATCTTCCTGCAAGACACGCAGATGAAGATCAGTTTTCACCCTGAGAAGAAACAGGAAAGGTGTCCAATTATGCCAAATTATAAGAAAAGACGCCGACTTCATGGTAAAAAGATCCTGTCGGCATACAGCTGACTAGTCAGGAGACATCAAGAAGATAAAAAGATGCAAGGTAGAGACTCCTGTGCCAGCATCTTTGAAAAACAAAGGACTGTCCATCTCATAAAAAGGGGGACCAACTCCTCAAATTCAGTTATAAACAGTCAGTCGGTCAGACAATCGTGAACAATCAGTTATTCAGTCATAGTCAATAGTCCAGTAACCTCTTTTGAAGTTAAAATAGTTCATTCAGTTGTTTCGCGACAAACCGTTTCAAAGACCAGTGTCAGCAGTCGGAGTATATTGTAACCGAATTCGAACCCGTGATCACGGTAATATTAATATTATTATTATTATTATCAAACTATTTATAAGCACTCCAGTATATGCGCTATATAAACCATATTTGTAAAATCAAATTTGTAATCTCTGATTCAGAACCACACTTTGAATAAATCAATAATATTGTTGTTTTCAAAATAAGGGTACAAAGTTATTTAAACGATCCTCAATTTCCCGAACCATAGCCGGTGTATGCAGGTAGGTTTGAAACTGCGTCCTATCCTCTTAAAATCGTAATTCATCCCACTCGGGACGTAACACTATCAAAGCTTGCAAAGGAGTATCTTTGTGTTATGGCAACATCTGTTCCTTCCGAAAGAGTATTCTCAAAGACTGGCGAAATAATTAGTAAAAAAAAAAAAAGAAATAGATTAAAAGACAATATAGTGAATAAAATATTGCTTCTTAATATGTACAAAATAAATCCTTCATTATGTCTATTTCGTATATTTTCGTTTTATCTACGTTTTCTTCTTGCCGAAATGTTCCAGTATTTCCACTCGCGGCATTTCTATACTCATGTCAGGTCGGAACTCACAGTCAAATTTAAAGCATCGAGATATTTGAAGGAATCATTTGGCAATCGATACATATAGTACAGAAACAGCTTATAGTGATCATGAAAAAATTACTTCTGTGAATTTGATTGCAAAGTGGAAGAACATTGACCCCTTCGACTCGATACTTTCACAGGGTGTATTAAAGAAAGTTTGTTGTGCATTGTAGGTATTAACGAAAGAACCCTCCCCCGCCCTAAAGAACAAAGTCGGTCATTCAAAATAGGCAGAATTTTTCATCAAAATAGGCAGTTTTTTGCAAATATCTCGGAAAATCAAGATACCGCAGTACTGTGCGGACTAATGGCCTGTTTTTGGGCACTTCTCGTAATTTGGTTATTAATGTGTATATATATATATATAAGGCGCTAAAACTCAAGGAACGTAAAGAATATATTTCGCAG